>NW_027195828.1:0-130975 GCF_038502225.1 Cherax quadricarinatus
GTCTGTCTCTCTCTCTCTCTCTCTCTCTCTCTGTCTGTCTGTCTGTCTCTCTCTCTCTCTCTCTCTGTGTCTGTGTCTCTCTCTCTATCTCTCTCTCTCTCTCTCTCTCTCTCTCTCTCTCTATCTCTCTCTCTCTCTCTCTCTCTCTCTCTCTCTCTCTCTCTCTCTCTCTCTCTCTCTCTCTCTCTCTCTCTCTCTCTCTCTCTCTCTCTCTCTCTCTCTCTCTCTCTCTCTCTCTCTCTCTCTCTCTCTCTTTCTCTCCCTATCTCTCTCTCTCTCTCTCTCTCTCTCTCTCTATTCTCCTCGCCCATATTCTCTAAATTAACAAATTCTTACATTCTCAAGAGACTGGTTTTCTAAACTTAATACATACACTAAAATATTCTTGACTTCACGTCTCACGTCCAAGGTTTTAATTCCCAGGTGTCAGGTCCCATGACCCAAGTCCCAGGTTCTAGAATTTAAGTCTGAACCAACAACAACACAAACAGCTCTCTACACCTCTGGAACCAACAACACAACAAGCTTTCTGCACCTCTGGAACCAACAACACAACCAGCTTTCTGCACCTCTGGAACCAACAACACAACCAGCTTTCTGCACCTCTGGAACCAACAACACAACCAGCTTTCTGCACCTCTGGAACCAACAACACAACCAGCTTTCTGCACCTCTGGAACCAATAACACAACCAGCTGCACCTCTGGAACCAACAACACAACCAGCTTTCTGCACCTCTGGAACCAACAACACAACCAGCTTTCTGCACCTCTGGAACCAACAACACAACCAGCTTTCTGCACCTCTGGAACCAACAACAACAACCAGCTTGTTCACTGTACAAAATTTACGTGTACAATTCTTCTTGTAACTAATAGATCATAATATAATACAACTAAAATATCTTTTTTGTAGAAACGTTTTTCCAACCAGTGGCGTTGTCAGTCCAATACTGAGAAGAATGTTGAAGATCAGAAGGACAGAGGTAATCCAGTCCCTAGCCTGAGTCAATATGACCAGGCATCATTTCCAGTCTGGAGTCCATATCTCCTCAGCCCTGGAGTCAATATGACCAGTGCCATCAGTCCTCAGTGCCTGAGTCAAGTCATACGACCAGTGCATCAGTCCTCAACCTGGAGTCAATATGACCAGTGCATCAGTCCTCAGCCTGGAGTCAATATGACCAGTGCATCAGTCCCTCAGCCTGGAGTCAACATGATCAGTGCATCAGTCCTCAGCCTGGAGTCAATATGACCAGTGCATCAGTCCTCAGCCTGAGTCAATATGACCAGTGCATCAGTCCTCAGCCTGGAGTCAATATGACCACCTGCATCAGTCCCTCAGCCTGGAGTCAATATGACCAGTGCATCAGTCCTCAGCCTGGAGTCAATATGACCAGTGCATCAGTCCTCAGCCTGGAGTCAATATGACCAGTGCATCAGTCCTCAGCCTGGAGTCAATATGACCAGTGCATCAGTCCTCAGCCTGAGTCAATATGACCAGTGCATCAGTCCTCAGCCTGGAGTCAATATGACCAGTGCATCAGTCCTCAGCCTGAGTCACATGACCAGTGCATCAGTCCTCAGCCTGGAGTCAATATGACCAGTGCATCAGTCCTCAGCCTGGAGTCAATATGACCAGTGCATCAGTCCTCAGCCTGGAGTCCAATATGACCAGTGCATCAGTCCCTCAACCTGAGTCAATATGACCAGTGCATCAGTCCCTCACCCTGGAGCAATATGACCAGTGCATCAGTCCTCAGCCTGGAGTCAATATGACCACTGCATCAGTCCTCACCCTGGAGTCAATATGACCAGTGCATCAGTCCTCACCCTGGAGTCAATATGACCACGCAGCAGTCCTCAGCCTGGAGTCAATATGACCAGTGCATCAGTCCTCACCCTGAGTCAATATGACCAGTGCATCAGTCCTCAGCCTGAGTCAATATGACCAGTGCATCAGTCCTCACCCTGGAGTCAATATGACCAGTGCATCAGTCCTCAGCCTGGAGTCAATATGACCACTGCATCAGTCCTCACCCTGAGTCAATATGACCAGTGCATCAGTCCTCACCCTGGAGTCAATATGACCACTGCATCAGTCCTCACCCTGGAGTCAATATGACCATGCATCAGTCCTCACCCTGGAGTCAATATGACCACTGCATCAGTCCTCACCCTGAGTCAATATGACCAGTGCATCAGTCCCTCACCCTGGAGTCAATATGACCACTGCAGCAGTCCCTCAGCCTGGAGTCAATATGACCAGTGCATCAGTCCCTCACCCTGGAGTCAATATGACCAGTGCATCAGTCCCTCAGCCTGGAGTCAATATGACCAGTGCATCAGTCCCTCAGCCTGGAGTCAATATGACCAGTGCATCAGTCCCTCACCCTGGAGTCAATATGACCAGTGCATCAGTCCCTCACCCTGGAGTCAATATGACCACTGCATCAGTCCCTCACCCTGGAGTCAATATGACCAGTGCATCAGTCCCTCACCCTGGAGTCAATATGACCACTGCATCAGTCCCTCACCCTGGAGTCAATATGACCAGTGCATCAGTCCCTCAGCCTGGAGTCAATATGACCAGTGCATCAGTCCCTCAGCCTGGAGTCAATATGACCAGTGCATCAGTCCCTCACCCTGGAGTCAATATGACCAGTGCATCAGTCCTCACCCTGGAGTGCAATATGACCAGTGCATCAGTCCTCAGCCTGGAGTCAATATGACCAGTGCATCAGTCCTCAGCCTGGAGTCAATATGACCAGTGCATCAGTCCTCACCCTGAGTCAATATGACCAGTGCATCAGTCCCTCAGCCTGGAGTCAATATGACCAGTGCATCAGTCCTCAGCCTGGAGCCGTCATGACCAGTGCATCAGTCCTCAGCCTGGAGTCAATATGACCAGTGCATCAGTCCTCAGCCTGGAGTCAATATGACCAGTGCATCAGTCCTCAGCCTGGAGTCAATATGACCAGTGCATCAGTCCTCAGCCTGGAGTCAATATGACCAGTGCATCAGTCCCTCAGCCTGGAGTCAATATGACCAGTGCATCAGTCCCTCAGTCTGGAGTCAATATGACCAGTGCATCAGTCCCTCAGCCTGGAGTCAATATGACCAGTGCATCAGTCCCTCAACCTGGAGTCAATATGACCAGTGCATCAGTCCCTCAGCCTGGAGTCAATATGACCAGTGCATCAGTCCCTCAACCTGGAGTCAATATGACCAGTGCATCAGTCCCTCAGCCTGGAGTCAATATGACCAGTGCATCAGTCCCTCAGCCTGGAGTCAATATGACCAGTGCATCAGTCCCTCAGCCTGGAGTCAATATGACCAGTGCATCAGTCCCTCAGCCTGGAGTCAATATGACCAGTGCATCAGTCCCTCAGCCTGGAGTCAATATGACCAGTGCATCAGTCCCTCAACCTGGAGTCAATATGACCAGTGCATCAGTCCCTCAGCCTGGAGTCAATATGACCAGTGCATCAGTCCCTCAGCCTGGAGTCAATATGACCAGTGCATCAGTCCCTCAGCCTGGAGTCAATATGACCAGTGCATCAGTCCCTCAGCCTGGAGTCAATATGACCAGTGCATCAGTCCCTCAGCCTGGAGTCAATATGACCAGTGCATCAGTCCCTCAGCCTGGAGTCAATATGATCAGTGCATCAGTCCCTCAGCCTGGAGTCAATATGACCAGTGCATCAGTCGCTCAGCCTGGAGTCAATATGACCAGTGCATCAGTCCCTCAGCCTGGAGTCAATATGACCAGTGCATCAGTCCCTCAGCCTGGAGTCAATATGACCAGTGCATCAGTCCCTCAGCCTGGAGTCAATATGACCAGTGCATCAGTCCCTCAGCCTGGAGTCAATATGACCAGTGCATCAGTCCCTCAGCCTGGAGTCAATATGACCAGTGCATCAGTCCCTCAGCCTGGAGTCAATATGACCAGTGCATCAGTCCCTCAGCCTGGAGTCAATATGACCAGTGCATCAGTCCCTCAGCCTGGAGTCAATATGACCAGTGCATCAGTCCCTCAGCCTGGAGTCAATATGACCAGTGCATCAGTCCCTCAGCCTGGAGTCAATATGACCAGTGCATCAGTCCCTCAGCCTGGAGTCAATATGACCAGTGCATCAGTCCCTCAGCCTGGAGTCAATATGACCAGTGCATCAGTCCCTCAGCCTGGAGTCAATATGACCAGTGCATCAGTCCCTCAGCCTGGAGTCAATATGACCAGTGCATCAGTCCAAGATGAGAGACTCATTACCTCAACTCCTTGTGATCTTCAACCATTCTTCTCTATATTTAACTGAGAAAGTCACTGGTTGGAGAAACGTGTTTACACTAAAGATACTTAAGTGTTGCTCAAGTGTTGTACAAGTGTTGCACAAGTGCTGCACAAGTGTTGCTTAACTGTTGCATAAGTGTTGCTCAAGTATTGCACAAGTGTTGCACAAGTGTTGCACAAGTGTTGCACAAGTGTTGCACAAGTGTTGCTCAAGTGTTGCACAAGTGTTGCTCAAGTGTTCCACAAGTGTTCCACAAGTGTTGCACAAGTGTTGCTCAACTGTTGCATAAGTGTTGCTCAAGTATTGCACAAGTGTTGCACAAGTGTTGCACAAGTGTTGCACAAGTGTTGCACAAGTGTTGCTCAAGTGTTGCACAAGTGTTGCACAAGTGTTGCACAAGTGTTGCACAAGTGTTGCTCAAGTGTTGCACAAGTGTTGCACAAGTGTTGCACAAGTGTTGCACAAGTGTTGCACAAGTGCTGCACAAGTGTTGCTCAAGTGTTGCACAAGTGTTGCTCAAGTGTTGCTCAAGTGTTGCTCAAGTGTTGCACAATTGTTGCTCAAGTGTTGCACAAGTGTTGCTCAAGTATTGCACAAGTGTTGCACAATTGTTGCTCAACTGTTGCACAAGTATTGCACAAGTGTTGCACAAGTGTTGCTCAACTGTTGCACAAGTGTTGCTCAAGTGTTGCACAAGTGTTGCTCAAGTGTTGCACAAGTGTTGCTCAAGTGTTGCACAAGTGTTGCACAAGTGTTGCACAAGTGTTGCTCAAGTGACTAATTCATCAACCTGTCGGTTCTCTGAACCATTTATTTACATAAAATAACTATAATAAAATGAACCATTTATTTACATAAAATAACTATAATAAATGAGTCACATTCGTTGAGTGTTGGGTTGTCAAAAGAGGATTCGCATCACAGGAAGCGAGTCATGGCAGACTAAGACACCTTGTGAGGAGATGCAAGGCGTCATGGGCTTCGAGATCTCTTATTCTATCCTCCATTCTCTTCAGGCCATTTTGTTTGTCCTTGAGGACTGTGTCGATGGCCTGATTACCCAGCTGTGCTCCCAAGAGCACAGCTGGGTAATCTTGGTTGGGTAAGAATGGTATATAATACAACTTGTCAGACACTGCAACATCATGGAATCTTGATTCTGAGGACATGTACATAACATTCACGGCTACTACAACTACTACTACAACTAACCCATCTCTTTGGAAAGGACCTACTTCCACTGGGGAATCCCGCCTACCAGTGACTATGCCCTCATCTGCTACACCTGACGTTACTACATAAGCGCCAGGCTCCTTTCTTCTGCTTCAGAATCTCCACGACTATGGTGCTCTTCGCACCTACTCCTAGGTTGAGGGACTGATTACCTCATCTTCTGCACATAGTTCTACTGTCTTCAAGTTATGTCCTAGAATTTGTATTGATAAAGCCACTGGATGGCGAAACGTCTACAATAAAGATACCCAGATGTTGCACATGTGTCTTAATTTAATCTTGGTTGGAATGGTAGTAGAGACTTCAGGGTGGATTGTTCGCACAGCACTGATTATTTCCTGGTTTCTTGTGATTTCACACTTGGAGGGATTGAAGATGAGTTGTAGGTCCTCTAGCAGGGACTCTCCAGCACCTGCCAAAGTGTCATCATCCAGGTACCAGATGTTGAGCTCGCTGCGCAGGCTGGAAGTTAGTTCCCTTACTGCCAAGCAGAAGAGGAATGGAACTAGTGGATCACCCTGCTGATCACCCTCTAATAAGGGAATTTCATGTTCGCAAAACAAAAGAATTGAGGGTTGGCTGTAGCCAGCTGAAATGAAGGGAAAAAGACTGGGGAACCTATCCCGAACCTCTGGCAAGACCAAATCTCTTTTCACCATATTAAAGGAATTTCTAAAGTCAAGTTTAACTACGGCCTTGTCTTCTGGTAGGTCCCTGATGTAGGCCCTTGCCGCATGAGCTGCGGCTTCACTGCCTTGAGAGACCCCAAAGCCCAGTTGTTGTGGCTGGAGAAAACTGGCATCTTCTAGGGTTAGGCGAATGTTTCTTACTGCTGCTTCGGCAACGAGACGACGAAGAGTGTTACCAACAGCAATGGGTCTGATTCCCCCATCCTTCTTCTTCAAAGCACATAATTAGACTTCAAAAAAGAAAGATTTTATTTCTTCTGGAATCTGCCTAGCCAGGCAGTTGTTGACGAAGGTTATTAACTCAGAGAGAAGAACTGATGCAGATGTGCTGAGTACTGTATTTACTATCTCTTTGAGGTGTTGTGTAATCTCCTGCAGATCCTGCTGGAAATGACTCTATCGCCTTATAGACTTCTGATTCTGGCAAAATTAATTGTCCAGTGATGAAGTCTTAGGGTTGTTGTTAACGACCATGGCGTCCTTGTTGGGTACTTGTCCCTTACATGGGCTGTGGTCTCATCTTTGGGATCAACAGTGTCGTCACTAGCAATTATTCTGATTGCTCCCATTGTGTCACCTTCTTCGATGTTTCGCTAACCTGTGCTCAAATTTTCTCGTTTTCATTGAAATTTTTCATGGATCTACCTCTGTAATTCCTGCAATGACGGGGCAGAGGGACACAATTATCTATTTTTGGGTAGTTGCGCACTGCCTTGATGACTGATGTGATTCGCAGTTTGCCTCGTCTTTCAGGAATTGTAAGACAGAGAGACATAATACACACACACACACACACACACACACACACACACACACACACACACACACACACACACACACACACACACACACACACACACACACACTCACACACACACACACACACATACACACATACACACACACACATAGGAGGTTCAGGAGAGGATGAACCAGCAAGGCTAGACTTAGTATTCACCTTGAGTAGTGCAGATATCGAGGACATCACATATGAAAGACCCCTTGGGGCCAGTGACCATGTGGTTTTAAGCTTCGAATACACAGTAGAGCTACAAGTGGAGGGAGAAGCAGGAAGGCCAGGACGAATGAAGCCAGACTACAAGAAAGGGGACTACACAGGAATGAGGAACTTCCTGAACGGGGTTCAGTGGGACAGAGAACTGGCAGGGAAGCCAGTTAATGAGATGATGGAATATGTAGTAACAATATGCAAGGAGGCTGAGGAGAGGTTTGTACCCAAGGGTAACAGGAATAATGAAAAAGCCAGGATGAGCCCATGGTTTACCCAAAGGTGCAGGGAGGCAAAAACCAAGTGTGCTAGGGAACGGAAGAAATATAGAAGGCAAAGGACCCAGGAGAATAAGGAGAGCAGTCGTAGAGCCAGAAACGAATATGCACAGATAAGAAGGGAGGCCCAAAGACAATATGAAAATGACATAGCAGCGAAAGCCAAATCTGACCCGAAACTGTTGTACAGCCACATCAGGAGGAAAACAACAGTCAAGGACCAGGTAATCAGGCTAAGGAAGGAAGGAGGAGAGACAACAAGAAATGACCGTGAAGTATGTGAGGAACTCAACAAGAGATTCAAAGAAGTGTTCACAGAGGAGACAGAAGGGGCTCCAGAAAGACGGAGAGGTGGGGCACACCACCATGTGCTGGACACAGTGCACACAACCGAGGAAGAAGTGAAGAGGCTTCTGAGTGAGCTAGATACCTCAAAGGCAATGGGGCCAGATAACATCTCCCCATGGGTATTGAGAGAGGGAGCAGAGGCGCTATGTGTACCCCTAACAACAATATTCAATACATCTATCGAAACAGGGAGATTGCCTGAGGCATGGAAGACAGCAAATGTAGTCCCAGTCTTTAAAAAAGGAGACAGACATGAAGCATTAAACTACAGACCAGTGTCACTGACATGTATAGTACGCAAAATCATGGAGAAGATTATCAGGAGAAGAGTGGTGGAACACCTAGAAAGGAATGATCTCATCAACAGCAGCCAACATGGTTTCAGGGACGGGAAATCCTGTGTCACAAACCTACCGGAGTTCTATGACATGGTGACAGCAGTAAGACAAGAGAGAGAGGGGTGGGTGGATTGCATATTCTTGGACTGCAAGAAGGCGTTTGACACAGTTCCACACAAGAGATTGGTGCAAAAACTGGAGGACCAAGCAGGGATAACAGGGAAGGCACTACAATGGATCAGGGAATACTTGTCAGGAAGACAGCAGCGAGTCATGGTACGTGGCGAGGTGTCAGAGTGGGCACCTGTGACCAGCGGGGTCCCACAGGGGTCAGTCCTAGGACCAGTGCTGTTTCTGGTATTTGTGAACGACATGACGGAAGGAATAGACTCTTAAGTTTCCCTGTTTGCAGATGATGTGAAGTTGATGAGAAGAATTCACTCGATCGAAGACCAGGCAGAACTACAAAGGGATCTGGACAGGCTGCAGACCTGGTCCAGCAATTGGCTCCTGAGTTCAATCCCACCAAGTGCAAAGTCATGAAGATTGAGGAAGGGCAAAGAAGACCGCAGACGGAGTACAGTCTAGGGGGCAAGAGACTACAAACCTCACTCAAGGAAAAAGATCTTGGGGTGAATATAACACCAGGCACATCTCCTGAAGCGCACATCAATCAAATAACTGCTGCAGCATATGGGCGCCTAGCAAACCTCAGAACAGCATTCTGACATCTTAATAAGGAATCGCTCAGGACCCTGTACACCGTGTACGTTAGGCCCATATTGGAGTATGCGGCACCAGTTTGGAACCCACACCTAGCCAAGCACGTAAAGAAACTAGAGAAAGTGCAAAGATTTGCAACAAGACTAGTCCCAGAGCTAAGAGGTAAGTCCAACGAGGAGAGGTTAAGGGAAATCAACCTGACGACACTGGAGGACAGGAGAGATAGGGGGGACATGATAACGACATAGAAAATACTGAGAGGAATTGACAAGGTGGACAAAGACAGGATGTTCCAGAGATTGGACACAGTAACAAGGGGACACAGTTGGAAGTTGAAGACACAGATGAATCACAGGGATGTTAGGAAGTATTTCTTCAGCCACAGAGTAGTCAGTAAGTGGAATAGTTTGGGAAGCGATGTAGTGGAGGCAGGATCCATACGTAGCTTTAAGCAGAGGTATGATAAAGCTCACGGTTCAGGGAGAGTGAGCTAGTAGCGATCAATGAAGAGGCGGGGCCAGGAGCTCGGACTCGACCCCCGCAACTTCAACTAGGTGAGTACAACTAGGTGAGTACACCGTGTACGTTAGGCCCATATTGGAGTAGGCGGCACCAGTTTGGAACCCACACCTAGCCAAGCATGTAAAGAAACTAAAGAAAGTGCAAAGGTTTGCAACAAGACTAGTCCCAGAGCTAAGAGGTATGTCCTACGAGGAGAGGTTAAGGGAAATCCACCTGACGACACTGGAGGACAGGAGAGATAGGGGGAACATGATAACTTACAAAATACTGAGAGGAATTGACAAGGTGGACAAAGACAGGATGTTCCAGAGATTGGACACAGTAACAAGGGGACACAGTTGGAAGCTGAAGACACAGATGAATCACAGGGATGTTAGGAAGTATTTCTTCAGCCACAGAGTAGTCAGTAAGTGGAATAGTTTGGGAAGCGATGTAGTGGAGGCAGGATCCATACATAGCTTTCAGCAGAGGGACGATAAAGCTCATGGTTCAGGGAGAGTTACCTAGTGGCGACCAGTGAAGAGGCGGGGCCAGGAGCTTGGTCTCGACCCCTGCAACCTCAACTAGGCGAGTACAACTAGGTGAGTACACACACGCACGCACGCACGCACGCACGCACGCAAATAATGTAAAAATGGAAGAACAGTTGATGGTTTATCAGGCTAAGATGGCGCCTCACATACGACATTACACTTTTACAGCCCCACACTCCTGAGATCTATCTTGAGGAAGACATTGAAACTGTCAGTGGAAGAACACTAATGGGATTAAGTAACTCTTCCAGTGCGACTGTGAAGCATCTCTCTCTCTCTCTCTCTCTCTCTCTCTCTCTCTCTCTCTCTCTCTCTCTCTCTATTTTAGATAAGTTAATTATAATTTAATAATAAACAAACACAATGAAATATTTTTTTTCGTTAGGATCAGAATGATTTTTTTTAAAGGTACTGAGAGGACAATAGGGACAGATGGAACAAGCTGATTTGTTACTCACGTTTTTCCCAAAGGTAAAATCATCTGACATGATTTCTCTTACACAGATTAATTTATTAGCTAAAAGCTCTTGTCAAACGACGTGATCTTTAGCCACCAGCACTGTGGTTGCCCCTCTTGTATTTCGGTATATACTGAATCTCGCTAAATTTTTGATACTCATTATTCTAAGTAAAAATAAATTTGGTAAGATGTTAGGCTTTATAGAAACTCTTAAATTTGTCTAAATTTCCTGGATGCTGTAGAGGATAAACAAAATACAGTTGTAGTGTACACAGACTTTGCAATAGTTTTCGACAAGTGTGACCATGGTGTAATAGCACACAAAATGCGTGATAAAGGAATAACAGGAAAAGTTGGTTTGTTTCCTGACAACTAGAACACAAAGAGTAATAGTAAACAGAGTAAAGTCTGAGGCAGCTACGGTGAAAAGCTGTGTTCCACAAGGCACAGTACTCACTCCCATCCTATTCCTCATCCTTATATCTGACAGATATGTAAGCCATAGTTCCGTGTCTTTTGCGGATGACACCCGGATTGCCATGACAGTGGCAAGACTCCAGGCGGATGTCACCCAACTCTTCAAATGGGCCATTCAAAACAATATAAAGTTCAATGAAGAGAAATTTCCACTACTCAGATATGGAAAACTTTAGGAAATTAAACTGTATCAGGGTATATGAGCGAGAAAGTAATATGTAGGACTTGGGAGTGATAATGTCAGAGGGTCTCGCCTTCAAAGACCATAACAATGTATCTACCGTACCTGCTAGGAAAATGATAGGATGGATAATGAGAACCTTCAAAACTAGGGACACCAAGCCCATGATGATTATCTTCAAATCGCTTGTTCTCTCTAGGTTGGAATACTGCTGTACACTAATTGCTCCCTTCAAGGTAGGCGGAACTGCTGACCTGGAGAGTGTACTTTCACGGCGCACATAAGAACGATAAGTCACTTAAATTACTGGGAGCGGTTGACGGCCCTTTATTTGTATTCCATGGAATGCAAGCGAGATAGGTACATGATAATATACGCTTGGAAAATCCTAGAGGGATTAGTACCAAACTTGCACATGAAAATCACTCCCTATGAAAGCAAAAGACTCTGCAGGAGGTGCAACACTCCCCCAGTGAAAAGTAGGGGTGACACAGGTACACTGAGAGACAACACAATAAGTGTCCGGGGCCCAAGACTGTTCAACTGCCTCCCAGCATACATAAGGGGGGATTACCAATAGACCCCTGACTGTCTTCAAGAAAGCACTGGTGAGGCACCTAAAGCTAGTACCTGACCATCCGGGCTGTGAATCGTATGTCAGTTTGCCTGTGCCAGCAGTAACGGCCTGGTTGATCAGACCGTACTATTTTTTAAGGGATTCAAGGAAACCGGTTAGCCGGACTTGAGTCCTGGAAATGGGAATTACAATGCCTGTAACCAATTTTTAAAACTACACAACGTTTTAGCTTCTATAACGGTACTCGGGAGTTTGTTCCACTCATCCTCAACTCTATTACCAAACCTCTGCTTTTCTATATCCTTCCTGAATCTGATCCACCCTGATCCACCACGAGGCCAGGTCTCAGACCGAGCCACGGTGGCGTTGACCCCCGAAACTCTTTCCAGGTATACTTCAGTTGCCAGACAAAACCGCAGTTAATTAAAGTGGATATGTGGCTTGCATGTGGTAATGCTGGGCAGATATGTGGCTTGCATGTGGTAATGCTGGCCAGATCAAATTATTATTATTATTATAATCAAGGGGAAGCGCTAAACCCGGAGGATTATACAGCGCCTGGGGGGTGGGATGTGGAAGGCATTCAGGCTTAATTCGGGGAACTGGAGCACAGATCCAATTCCCTAAATCAAGAGCCCCTGACCAACATCAAGGAACCTTCCTTGAGGGGTGGCCAGATCAAAGCAACACTCTAGCTATACCTTTTCAAAATGCCATGCAAAAAAAAAAAAAAAAAAAAAAAAAAAAAAAAATGCAGGTGGGATTATATCCTTCTCCATCTCATTTCAATTAGCCGTTTAAGCAAATTCCAGTCCCATCTCGGGAAGCGCCTCGCAACAGCCTTTTAACCCCCAGGTACCTATTTACAGTGGGTCTTAACCATTTTTAAGTACCTGTTCCTCTTAAGTTGTCTTGATTTTTTTCGAGCACCCTGTCAAAAACAAATGGAAGTTTAATATTTTTCTGGAAACATATATTTTTTAAATAAAAATAAAGATGAAATAATAGTCATGAAAAATAATTAAAATGAATTATATTAAAACGGAAATAAATAAGATTGCGTTAAGAAACTCGTGTCATCACTTGACACCACACTGCGTCATGCTTTTGTTTTCTCGTCAAGAAGTGTTGATAAAGTTGTCTCACAACTAATAGTGTTGATAAATGGCATGATCTCTGAAGCTCCTTTTACCTAGGGAGGGAACGTTGTGCACACCACAACGTTCTGAGTTGTGCACACCACAACGTTCTGAGTTGTGCACACCACAACGTTCTGAGTTGTGCACACCACAACGTTCTGAGTTGTGCACACCACAACTTTTCTACCGTCGTTGATTCAAATTCAATTTAGATTGCTTCACTAGCTTTCAGTTCAATAAAATCTTTTTATATCATTATTATCCATGGAAATCGGACTGAAAAAAAGTGTTCCGTGTCCCTTACTGAGAGACAGACACCTATCCGTGGTATATCTAATGGTTATAATCATAAATGCAATTTTTAAAAGGGTGGATGGGTAAGTTAGTGGAAGGTCTCCGTCGGATGACCAAAAGCTTCAGATGTGGGTCGTCGTATGACTAAGACCCACGTCAGGAAACACTTGTCCTGTTTCTTAACAAACCATCAGTAACCTGAACTAACCTCTCGGTGGTGATAGTTACCTCAGAAATGCTGAATCACTTCCTGCAAAGGATTTTTTTTTCCCCTTCATTCATGATGGTCATTTATTTTCCCGTATCCGCTGCCTCATTAAGTGAAGGATGAGGTGTATGAAGCGTTTTAAGAAAATGATAAACAACACTAATTTAAAAGTAAGGAAACAATGGTAAAATAAAAAAAATGCTAATGTAATATTTTTTCAATGTCTTTCACAAAGTACTTTGAAATGATCAGTGTCTCGTACACCCAGCTTTATTTTTTCGACCATCCTCCCTTCCCTGGGGAGTAAAAGTACTCTTGGCTGACAACCACTGTCCTGGGTCAACATTGACAGTTATCACTAGACTTCCATATATCTAGCGTCTACAGGAAGTCGCTAGGCATGTACAAGTCTGCACACACCTGATACCCCTATTCATATTGCAGTAATTAGGTCCCTCACAGTATTCGTTTTTTACTATTAATTTTATATTCAGGATGAAGTGCTAAACCCACAGGAGCCATACAGACTCTGAGAATGGAAAGAATGGGAGAAAAGTGAAAACTTCTTTGATCAGGAGCCCTTCATGCTCTATTGTTAGAGCCTGACAGAACAATGATGTGTGAGCGCACATGTGAAGTAAACTCAGAAATTGTGAAGAGTGTTTCAATTACACTATGACTAGCGATTCCCTGTACTAGATCTGTGGGATGCACTCTGCCATCCTTGAGCATTTCTTAGCAGTGTCCGTCTAACATGACCATTAACACTGCCTGCTTCACACATTGTGTCGTAACGTTCAAGCGAAAAATAACAGAAACATGGTTTTTGTCTACCCACCTTATAAGCTATGAAGAATCTATTAGGAGGAATTATAAAACTGTTTAGTCACTGACCACGTTACCAAACAAAAAATCTTTGATAAGTGATGCTTTATTTCTAATTCTAAAGAACTAAAATGCAATATACAGTTACAAAACATGAAATACGTGACTCAAAACATGTTCCCTCATCATGAAACAAAATTTATACAGCTTTTTCTATATAACATTTATGACATATATGATAAGGTACTTGAAAACACGAGGAGGAAAACAGTAAGTGCGACTCATGATCTGTATAATAATGCTAAAGTATTTGTTTAAGCTAATGGAACACTTTTGTCAATAACTTACAGGAAAAGGAGAGACATTTATTCCCCATTCTAAGACTTGCGCATCACGCTCCTCTCTTTCCACCACTGTCCCTTAATTGTATTTTTTTTTGTTTTAATCGAAGGAAGGCACTAGACCCATAGGGGTCATATAGCTCTTGGGGAATGAGAAGTATTTAGGATAGATCCAAGGAAGGAGACACTAAGTTTCTTTTACTAAAAGCAAATCACCGGCATCAAGACAGCCCATTTGAGTGGAATCCTCTTCATCTTCGTTTGTCAGTGGATTACAGCAGTCAATGTCACCCAGGTAAGAGTAGTGATGAGTGCAGGTTAACACTGCACATCTACTCTTCTATCTGCACGTTGGCTTGCAGCTGCGTTTCTCAGCACCTGTACACGATGAAGGAGGAGTGAAGTACTTCACTGATACATCGGACGAAGTCATCTGAGAAAGCTTCCTAATATTTTCCACCATCCTTCCATTACACCCTAACGTGAACGCTGAAAGACCTGTGACGCACTTGGCTTGTTAGCTATCCTGGAAGGCTTGTTAGGTATCCTGGAAGGCTTGTTAGGTATCCTGGAAGGCTTGTTAGGTATCCTGGAAAGGGTACCTTCTAGACGTTTGATTTTTTTTCTAATTCTTCTTCCAACTTTTCGATTTTATTTCACTCATAACTCGAGAACGCCTAATATGATCGCGTTCAAATTTCCAACACCTGTGTACTGTACAGAGGGCCAAATGTCATTTTTGTCAAAGGACGCGTGAACAAACTAATTGTTCCTAACGTTGTAAAAGCCTTTATGTATAAGAGTGAGTGAGTGTGAGTGTGTGTGTGTGTACTCACCTAGTTGAGGTTGCGGGGGTCGAGTCCGAGCTCCTGGCCCCGCCTCTTCACTGATCGCTACTAGGTCACTCTCCCTGAGCCGTGAGCTTTATCATACCTCTGCTTAAAGCTATGTATGGATCCTGCCTCCACTACATCGCTTCCCAAACTATTCCACTTACTGACTACTCTGTGGCTGAAGAAATACTTCCTAACATCCCTGTGATTCATCTGTGTCTTCAGCTTCCAACTGTGTCCCCTTGTTACTGTGTCCAATCTCTGAAACATCCTGTCTTTGTCCACCTTGTCAATTCCTCTCAGTATTTTGTATGTCGTTATCATGTCCCCCCTATCTCTCCTGTCCTCCAGTGTCGTCAGGTTGATTTCCCTTAACCTCTCCTCGTAGGACATACCTCTTAGCTCTGGGACTAGTCTTGTTGCAAACCTTTGCACTTTCTCTAGTTTCTTTACGTGCTTGGCTAGGTGTGGGTTCCAAACTGGTGCCGCATATTCCAATATGGGCCTAACGTACACGGTGTACAGGGTCCTGAATGATTCCTTATTAAGATATCGGAATGCTGTTCTGAGGTTTGCCAGGCGCCCATATGCTGCAGCAGTTATTTGGTTGATGTGCGCTTCAGGAGATATGCCTGGTGTTATACTCACCCCAAGATCTTTTTCCTTGAGTGAAGTTTGTAGTCTCTGGCCACCCTAGACTGTACTCCGTCTGCGGTCTTCTTTGCCCTTCCCCAATGTGTGTGTGTGTGTGTGTGTGTGTGTGTGTGTGTGTGTGTGTGTGTGTGTGTGTGTGTGTGTGTGTGTGTGTGTGTGTGTGTGTGTGTGTGTGTGTGTGCGTGTGTGTGTGTGTGTGTGTGTGTGTTGTGAGTGAGAGTGTGATTGAATATATGGAAGTGTGATTGACTATACGGTACTCCCTCTTGCCACGGTCGGCACAAAAACAGAGAAAAATACCATACTGTGATATAATCCTTTGTAACTGATACCCATCAAGTGTTTTAAAAGAAGATAAACATGTAGTAGTGTTACTCACATGTCATTTTATATCATCCCATTATTTTAAAAAAGCATGGAATTTCACAGATGACACGTGCAGCAACTACCAATAGTAAAATAGTACTGCGACTATCGTAACTACTAGAGTTACTTCACTGTCACTCACAGAGTTGTGTGAACCACTGCTCTTGCTTCTGGTTACTGTCAGTTTGGCTATATCTCAACCCTCTAATTCTCTCACCACTATTATTATTGACTCGGTTACCTTGTTAACTGGAAGTTCTTGTGCACTTGTAGAGCAAATTAGAGGAAACTTTCGGATTTCCCAGCAATATTTTATTCATATGACAGTGTGTGTTGGTACAGTTAGCGGTGGAGTCAGGTAGCCAGTGTCCAGGGCAACATCTCGCTCCTATCCTCCAGAGAAAGAGATAGGAAGCCAGACACACAGAAAGACAGGCAGACAGATGTGTAAGAACACAAAGATAACGGGTTTACCTCTGCTGCAGTTATTGAGGAAAATATAACATTGTTTAGTTGTAGTAGTTGTAGTAGTAGTAGTAGTAGTAGTAGTAGTAGTAGTAGTAGTAGTAATAGTAGTAGTAGTAGTAGTAGTAGTAGTAGTAGTAGTAGTAGTAGTAGTAGTAGTAGTAGTAGTAGTAGTAGTAGCAGTAGTAGTCGTAGCTGTGATACAGAACACTTTAACTGTGTGGATAACTTTGCTCTCTTTTCACTAAAAATGATATAACACAGACAAAATAAAAATGATAAATTTAACAAATAATTAACGCTAAATTATGAATAAAATTATTTACCATAATTAAATACTATCATAACACGCTAAATAAACAACATCACTTACAAAATCTGTCAAAATAATATTGACAAAACACTAACCTAAACGTTCCCCGAGATCCCTACAGGTACCTTGGTAATTACAAAAATATGAAGTTTACCCCAACTTGAGTCCTGGAGATGGCCAGTAATCTTAAGGAAGGGTGATGATAATCTAATGTATGACCATAATTTTTAAAGGGATGGACCGGAAAGCCAGCGGAAGGCCTCGGTCAGATAACCAAAAGCTTCAACGGCGGTCGTCATCTGACCAAGATTCGCGTCAGGAAACACTTGTCCTGTTTCCTAACGAACCTTACCTAACCTACCCTTGGGTGGGGATGTTACGGCTTGGAGGAGGGTCTGAATTGTGATGTTAGCACTCTTCTGGCTAGACAGTGACTGACTGAGTGACAGTGAAAGCGTTTTCCTACCTCGGTGAGATACAGCCACAGTGTTGACAAAAATTATTAAGGCGGAAAGGCGTATACCATGACACACTGTTCCAGTAATTTGCAAACCCCAAGCCTCACACACAGAGGTACAGGAACATCCTCGAACAGTTGGGTATGTGTGAGATATGTGCCATATCCTTACCACAGTTAAGTAACAACAATGACTCAACATCTGATTAACTCGTTACCTTGATAAATGTAAAGAAAACGGAGGAGAGCGTGGAAGTAGTGTGAGTATTTTTGGTAAAAGTACATGAGGCAGGAAAGGCTCGGAACGTAGGCTTAGAGGTACAGTAGGTGGAGTATTCTGAGAGAAGAAGAAGAAGAAGAAGAAGAAGAAGAAGAAGAAGAAGAAGAAGAAGAAGAAGAAGAAGAAGAAGAAGAAGAAGAAGAAGAAGAAGAAGAAGAAGAAAGCTACTCCTATTGTTAACCCCTGGTGGGTTAGTAACAGGAACAACCCAGAATAACCTATCATTATGGTATATTTCCAATGGGTAATTTTACATTCTTACTCAGGCTCCCTCCCTTCCTTCCTGGAAACAACTAACAACAGTCGACTAGCGCCCAGATATCTACCTATTTACTACTAAGTAACAGTGGAGGCAAGTGTCATGAGAAGTGTTCATTTGTCCCACCTCACAGTGAGTGTTTAACCCTAAGCACTCTGGTATGTGATCCCAGCTCGCTCTCTTCTATACAGTGTAGCTTCGTAACACTGATTGGGTGTGAGGATATACAGGGTAGGGGAGACAATAAAGAAAGGAAGAGGTATTGGGTTGGTGGGTGGAGCGAGCATCACCTTGACTGAAGGGTAGAGTATGCCTGTAAGCCAACCCAAATTCACCTTCCAATATTTTTACCCTGCTGTTATGCAGGGTTCTGCATGACATCGTAATGTACATATAGTGGAGAAGTGTGCCATAATAGTATGAATGTTTTAATTGTAAAGAATAATTTTATAATTCATAATGTGCATTTGGGGGTACTGTAAAGTACTCTAACTGTAATTATAAAGAAATCCTGCTAGGGATTTTATTTTCCAAGGGTGTTTGGGTACGCGGAGTAAGCGTGGCTTGGGGGAGTCACGTGGGGGTCAGCATGGTGTGGAGGCTGGCGTCGGAGATCCTGTGTATTTAAGCTAAGTTTGTAGTTGTGTACTCCTTTTGTTTAGCTAACCCAAGCCATAGGCTCTTCTATGGCTTACCTGTATGTTCACCCAGGCTCTGACATGGTCAGGATGCTGTGGGAGGAGTGAGGAAATAAGAAATGGGGTTTGTAGTGGAGTAGTGACGGCCTGGCGCTGACTAGGCCTAGTGGTTATGGTGGCTGGACCTCCAGCCAGCTGTTTCTTGTGTACCCTCATTTGGGCGTTTAAGATTAAGATGTTTCTAGAGTGTGTATATAGTGTTATGTTGAATAAATAGATATATTTTCCTAACTGGGATTTTTGCCTAACCCTCTGTTAACCAACCCATTGAAGTAACACTTACTGGTTTAGCGCTTTCTATTTAGACTGGGATAGCCATGGGTGGCCTGTTTATGCTTGAGATGTGTGTAACTTTTACCTTTGCCCTTAGACAAGGCTCAAGCCCCCAGCTATCCCACCTTTCTGCATAACACCTGCCCACCAATACATGTAAACACACATGTAAGCACGCACGACCACACGCGAGCGCCCCAAACACAAATTTACTTAAATTATTGACATCAGCTTCTAAATAAAGAGACAAGAAAGTGAGAAGGCAAGACAAGGTTTGTGTTTGCCCAGGTATTTACGCATCTAGAGAAGGATCAAGTTCTTCTGAAAAACATACAACTTAAGAAATAAAAATAATTGTTTAAAGATTGAAAAAATACATAATCACGAACGACTGATTTTTAAGAAAGGAAAACATGATGAATTAGTCACATGTGCAACTCTTGGTTATCTTTATTGAGGAAACGTTTCGCCACAGAGTGGCTTCATCAGTCCATACAAAGGAGAATCTTGAAGAACAGGAGGAGAATGAGGTAATCAGTCCCTCAACCTTGAATCGATGTTGTCAGTCCATCAATCTTGAATAGAATACGGCATATGGGCGGAGAAGGAGCTTATAAACCGTAGGCAGGAGAGGTGCAGCAGTCGTAGGTGGTGTCACATTTGTTCAATGTGGAAGTAGGTCGTGCCCAAGGGTTAGGCAAGCGAAGAATTCCCAAGTATTAATATCCCAAGAAGTTGCAGTGTCTAACAGGATTGTAGATGAATGGTTCGACTCAAGGTTGAGGGACTGATTACCTCATTCTCCTCCTGTTCTTCAAGATTCTCCTTTCTATGGACTGATGAAGCCACTGTGTGGCGAAACGTTTCCTCAATAAAGATACCCAAGAGTTGCACATGTGTCTAATTTACCAAAGTGTCGGTTCTCTGAACCATTCATCTACAAGACATGATGCTTTAAAAAAAAGTATTTTAGAGAAATTTATTGGAATAACGTATTACAAGACATGTATAAATAACATGCAGTCGTTTTTCAGTAACATAAAAAATGGAATAAAACAATTTATTTGAAAACGAAATTAGAAGAAATAAACAGTTTAATGGAAGGTGTGGAAGATATATAATAAAATGAAAATTGGCTGTGACAAAAAGCGGAAAGCTACAAGCTACTTGTCCCATTATTGACCTAGATTTAAATAAATTATTTGTCAGAATGAGCAAACACTATTTTAACTGTTTGCCTGTTAAGAAAAATATTATGAAAATAAACAAGAAATATGGTTTAAAATGTCTGTATCATGATTAGGATAAATTAAGCAAGTGTCATGTAATGGAAATGACATTTAGTAATTTATAATCAGTAAGATTATAAGTTAATTACTCTGCAAAAGCTGAAGTAATTATACATATCATCTTCGGGAATGACCTATAAAAATTGAGCAGAAAACGTATCCACGTTTTAATTTATCTATGAACTTTCATCAGTAATTCAGAAGGAATTGAAATTTAAAGGTGATGAGATGAAGCATTCGGAAAATATTATGAAGATCCTTACATGTTATGAGAAAACTGTTGCTAACAGATGGATGGCTCTGACATCACTCACTGCAATTTTATAGGGCTCCTATGAAATATTTTTTTTATTTGGCAGTTGTATTAGTTTTCAAATTATATACATCATTTGAAGAAAAAAAAATTGGATTTTTTTACGACCGTCCGGTTTGATGAAATTTCCAAATATTCCAAGTATATAAGCAAATTTTTATTACATTGACAAATTTGGCCACACCATCGAAATTAAATGTGTATTATCCTGGCAGTAAGATGCATCAACCATACAATATTAAAGCTATTTACTAGAGGCAGTCATATATATTTTAATCACGATAATTAAACGGGAATCAAAATTTCAGACAATAAGGTACACAAAATGGACAGGTCATCTACTACCATCTGAATTTCCATCTCCGCTGTGCTCAGACTGGGAAGCTCTTTCATGAATGTCTGATGCGAGGCCGCTGAAGATCTTGAAAGTTAATCGAGCCATCCAGGATGCTGGGAATGGCAGTCAATATTTTTAGTTGCCATGTGAACATTTCAGTTATTTCTGAAATCTGATCGTTACTGTACACAAGTGGTGAAAATTTGAATCCGATAGGATGAAGGTTCTTGAAGAGTAGGAGAAAAAAAAATCATGAACCACTAAAAAGTGAGAACTTTCTCCAGTGTCAGTGTAATGTTGGAGTTGATGTAGTGTGAACTTGCAGTCAGTAGTTGTCCAAAATGTCTACACCTCTTGTGTTGGTTAACTGAGGGTCATTATGACAGCATGTGGTTACTTCTCCACTAGTAGAAAATAATTAAATTCCTAAAGAATAAACTCTCTGCTGATAGACATTGCAAAAAATACGCTTTGAGGTGTGTATATCTGTGTTTGTTCTGTTGGTTGATCTGTACTCATCAACAAGACTCATTCCTTTGATATTTGTCCCACACTTGGGTATATGAATATTATAAAAATAATTAACGTTGCCAGGGAGTCTGTTGTCATTACTTTAAAACAGAACTGCCATAAAATTTTCTTATGAATATTTTTAAAGAGACTTAAATTAAACTTTCCATTTAATTAAATTAATATATTGATTTGCGTTATTTGAATCATAAATACAGACTTTATAGGCATTATGCATTACAGGAACAGTGTCTTACAATGTGGTTCGTTATAATGTAGTGTTCTGATGTGGTGCAATATTTTGTGCTGTGGCGCAGTGTGATATTGTACAGTGTGGTGTGGAACTATGTGATGTGGTGGTGCAGTGTAGTGTGATTTATTGTGTGGTATTGTGTAGTACACTGTGGTTTATTGCAGTTAAATGTTGTTGTGGTCCAGTGTAGTTTGGTGCAGTGTGGTGTAGTTTGGTGCAGTGTGGTGTAGTTTGGTGCAGTGTGGTGTAGTTAGGTGCAGTGTAGTGTACTTAGGTGCAGTGTGGTGTAGTTTGGTGCAGTGTGGTGTAGTTTGGTGTAGTTTGGTGCAGTGTGGAGTAGTTTGGTGCAGTGTGGTGTAGTTGTGTGTAGTGTGATGTAGTTTGGTGTACTGTGGAGTAGTTTGGTGTACTGTGGAGTAGTTTTGTGTAGTGTGGTGTAGTTTTGTGCAGTGTGGAGCAGTTTGGTGTTGTGTGGTGTAGTTTGGTGTAGTGTGGTGTAGCTTGGTGCAGTGTGCAGTAGTTTGGTTTAGTGTGGAGCAGTTTGGTGTAGTGTGGAGTAGTTTGGTGTAGTGTGGTGTAGCTTGGTGCAGTGTGCAGTAGTTTGGTTTAGTGTGGAGCAGTTTGGAGTAGTGTGGAGTAGTTTGGTGTAGTGTGGTGTAGCTTGGTGCAGTGTGCAGTAGTTTGGTGTAGTGTGGAGTAGTTTGGTGTGGTATGGAGTAGCTTGGTGCAGTGTGCAGTAGTTTGGTGTAGTGTGGAGTAGTTTGGTGTAGTGTGGTGTAGCTTGGTGCAGTGTGCAGTAGTTTTGTGTAGTGTGCAGTAGGTTGGTGTAGTGTGGAGTAGTTTGGTGTAGTGTGCTGTAGCTTGGTGCAGTGTGCAGTAGTTTGGTGTTGTGCGCAATAGTTTGGTGTAGTGTGGAGTAGTTTGGTGTAGTGTGGTGTAGCTTGGTGTAGTGTGCAGTAGTTTGGTGTAGTGTGGTGTAGTTTGGTATACGCAAAATGGAATGTAGTGTCTTTCACGATACCCTTATTCTTTTAGTTGTGTTGTGATGTGTTGCGTGGTGGAGCGTTGTGTGGTGGAGGGTTGTGTGGTGGAGGGTTGTGTGGTGGAGCGTTGTGTGGTGGAGGGTTGGGTGGTGGAGCATTGGGTGGTGAAGCATTGTGTGGTGGAGCGTTTTGTAGTTGAGTGTTGTTCAGTGGAATGTTGTGTGGTGGAGCGTTGTGTGGTGGAGCGTTGTGTAGTAGAGTGTTGTGCAGTGTTGTGTAGTGGAGTGTTGTGTGGTGTAGTGTTGTGTGGTGTAGTGTTGTGTGGTGCAGTGTTGTGTACTGTTGTGTGGTGTACTGTTGTGTGGTGTACTGTTGTGTGGTGTACTGTTGTGTGGTGCAGTGTTGTGTGGTGTAGTGTGTAGTGTAGTGTTCTGTGGTGTAGTGTAGTGGAGTGTTGTGTGGTGTAGTGTTGTGTGGTGTAGTGTTGTGTGGTGTAGTGTTGTGTGGTGCAGTGTTGTGTGGTGCAGTGTTGTGTGGTGTAGTGTTGTGAGGTGTAGCTTGTGGTGTAGTGTTGTGTGGTGTAGTGTTGTGTAGTGGAGTGTTGTGTGGTGTACTGTTGTGGGGTGTACTGTTGTGTGGTGTACTGTTGTGTGGTGTACTGTTGTGTGGTGTAGTGTTGTGTGGTGTAATGTGTGGTGTAGTGTTGTGTGGTGCAGTGTTGTGTGGTGTAGTGTTGTGTGGTGTAGTGTTGTGTGATGTACTGTTGTGTGGTGCAGTGTTGTGTGGTGTAATGTGTGGTGTAGTGTTCTGTGGTGTAGTGTAGTGAAGTGTTGTGTAGTGGAGTGTTGTGTGGTGTAGTGTTGTGTAGTGTTATGTGGTGTAGTGTTGTGCGGTGCAGTGTTGTGTGGTGTAGTGTTGTGTGGTGTAGTGTTCTGTGGTGTAGTGTAGTGAAGTGTTGTGTAGTGGAGTGTTGTGTGGTGAACTGTTGTGTGGTGTAGTGTTGTGTGGTGCAGTGTTGTGTGGTGTAATGTGTGGTGTAGTGTTGTGTGGTGCAGTGTTGTGTGGTGTAGTGTTGTGTGGTGTAGTGTAGTGTGATGTACTGTTGTGTGGTGTAATGTGTGGTGTAGTGTTGTGTGGTGCAGTGTTGTGTGGTGTAGTGTTGTGTGGTGTAGTGTGGTGCAGTGTTGTGTGATGTACTGTTGTGTGGTGTAGTGTTATGTGGTGTAGTGTTGTGCGGTGCAGTGTTGTGTGGTGTAGTGTGTGGTGTAGTGTTCTGTAGTGTAGTGAAGTGTTGTGTAGTGGAGTGTTGTGTGGTGTAGTGTTGTGTAGTGGAATGTTGTGTGGTGTAGTGTTGTGTAGTGGAGTGTTGTGTGGTGTAGTGTTGTGTAGTGGAATGTTGTGTGGTGTAGTGTTGTGTAGTGTTGTGTGGTGCAGCGTTGT
This sequence comes from Cherax quadricarinatus, assembly GCF_038502225.1. Taxonomy (NCBI): domain Eukaryota; kingdom Metazoa; phylum Arthropoda; class Malacostraca; order Decapoda; family Parastacidae; genus Cherax; species Cherax quadricarinatus. The sequence goes on from NW_027195828.1 coordinate 24,190, forward strand.
GGAGTGTAGTGTCGTGGAGTATTGTGTAGTGGAGTGTTGCATGGTGTAGGGTTGTGTGGTATAGTGTTGTGTAGTGGAGTGTTGTGTGGTGTACTGTTGTGCGGTGTAGTATTGTGTGATGTACTGTTGTGTGATGTACTGTTGTGTGGTGTAGTGTTGTGTGGTGTAGTGTTGTGTGGTGCAGTGTTGTTTGTTGTAGTGTGGTATAGTGTTATGTAGTGGAGTGTTGCATGGTGTAGGGTTGTGTAGTATAGTGTTGTGTAGTGAGAGTTGTGGGGTGTAGTGTTGTGTGGTGTAGAGTTGTGTAGTGGAGTGTTGTTTAGCGGAATGTTGTGTGATGGAGTGTTGTGTGGTGGACCATTGTGTGGTGGGTGTGGTGGAGCACTGTGTCGTAGAGTGTTGTGTAGTGTTGTGTGGAGTAGTGCTGTGTAGTGGAGTGTTGTGTGTTGTACTGTTGTGTGGTGCAGTATTGTGTGATGTACTGTTGTGTGGTGTAGTGTTGTGTGGTGTAGTGTTGTGTGGTGTACTGTTGTGTGGTGCAGTGTTGTGTAGTGTTGTGTGGTGTAGTGTTGTGTGGTGTAGTGTTGTGTAGCGGAGTGATGTTTAGCGGAATGTTGTGTGGTGGAGTGTTGTGTGGTGTAGTGTTGTGTGGTGTAGTGTTGTGTGGTGTAGTGTTGTGTGGTGTAGTGTTGTGTGGTGTAGTGTTGTGTGGTGTAGTGTTGTGCAGTGTTGTGTGGTGTACTGTTGTGTTGTGTGGTGTAGTGTTGTGTGGTGTAGTGTTGTGTGGTGTAGTGTTGTGCAGTGTTGTGTGGTGCACTGTTGTGTTGTGTGGTGTAGTGTTGTGTGGTGTAGTGTTGTGTGGTGTAGTGTTGCGTGGTGTAGTGTTGTGCAGTGTTGTGTGGTGTACTGTTGTGTTGTGTGGTGTAGTGTTGCGAAGTGGAGTGTTGTGTGGTGTAGTGTTGTGTAGTGGAGTGTTGTGTGGTGTAGTGTTGTGTGGTGTAGTGTTGTGTGGTGTAGTGTTGTGTGGTGTAGTGTTGTGCAGTGTTGTGTGGTGTACTGTTGTGTTGTGTGGTGTAGTGTTGTGTTGTGTAGTGTTGTGTGGTGTAGTGTTGCGAAGTGGAGTGTTGTGTGGTGTAGTGTTGTGTGGTGTAGTGTTGTGTGGTGTAGTGTTGTGTGGTGTAGTGTTGCGAAGTGGAGTGTTGTGTGGTGTAGTGTTGTGTGGTGTAGTGTTGTGTGGTGTAGTGTTGTGTAGTGGAGTGTTGTGTGGTGTGGTGTAGTGTTGTGTGGTGTAGTGTTGTGTGGTGTAGTGTTGTGCAGTGTTGTGTGGTGTACTGTTGTGTTGTGTGGTGTAGTGTTGCGAAGTGGAGTGTTGTGTGGTGTAGTGTTGTGTAGTGGAGTGTTGTGTTGTGTAGTGTTGTGTGGTGTAGTGTTGTGTGGTGTAGTGTTGTGTGGTGTAGTGTTGTGCAGTGTTGTGTGGTGTACTGTTGTGTTGTGTGGTGTAGTGTTGCGAAGTGGAGTGTTGTGTGGTGTAGTGTTGTGTGGTGTAGTGTTGTGTGGTGTAGTGTTGTGTAGTGGAGTGTTGTGTAGTGGAGTGTTGTGTGGTGTAGTGTTGTGTAGTGGAATGTTGTGTGGTGTAGTGTTGTGTGGTGTAATGTTGTGTAGTGGAGTGTAGTGTCGTGGAGCATTGTGTAGTGGAGTGTTGTGTGGTGTAGTTTGGTATAGTGTTGTGTAGTGGAGTGTTGTGTGGTGTAGGGTTGTGTGGTGTAGTGTTGTGTAGTGAGCGTTGTGTGGTGTAGTGTTGTGTGGTGTTGTGTGGTGTATTGCTGTGTGGTGTAGTGTTGTGTAGTGGAGTGTTGTGTGGTGTAATGTTATGTGGGGCAGTGTTGTGTGATGCTGTATTGTGTGGGATACTGTTATGTGGTACAGTGTTGTGTGGGACACAGCTATGTGGGACAGTGTTGTGTGGGACATTGTTGTGTGGTACAGTGATGTGTGGGCCAGTGTTGTGTGGTGCAATGTCGTGTGGGACATTGCTGTGTCCTACAGTGTTGTGTGGGACAGTGTTGTGTTTTGTCTTGTGATGCAGGTTAGTACAGTCTGGCGTGGTGTGCTGGTACAGTCTGGTGTAGTGTGCTGGTCGGTACAGTCTGGCGTGGTGTGCTGGTTGGTACTGTCTGGCGTGGTGTGCTGATACGGTCTGGCGTGGTGTGCTGGTTGGTACAGTCTCGCGTGGTGTGCCGGCTGGTACAGTCTGGCGTGGTGTGCTGGCTGGTACAGTCTCGCGTGGTGTGCTGGTACAGTCTGGCGTGGTGTGCTGGTTGGTACAGTCTGGCGTGGTGTGCTGGCTGGTACAGTCTACCGTGGTGTACTGGTTGGTACAGTCTGGTGTGGTGTGCTGGTGCAGTCTGGCGTGGTGTGCTGGTTTGTACAGTCTGGCGTGGTGTGCTGGCTGGTACAGTCTGGTGTGGTGTGCTGGTACAGTCTGGTGTGGTGTGCTGGTACAGGTTGGCGTAGTGTGCTTGTTGGTACATTCTGGCGTGGTGTGCTGGCTGGTACAGTCTGGCGTGGTGTACTGGTTGGTACAGTCTGGCGTGGTGTACTGGTACAGTCTGGCGCAGTGTGCTGGTTGGCACAGTCTGGCGTGGTATGCTGGTGCAGTCTGGCGTGGTGTGCTGGTTTGTACAGTCTGGCGTGGTGTGCTGGCTGGTACAGTTTGGTGTGGTGTGCTGGTACAGTCTGGTGTGGTGTGCTGGTACAGGTTGGCGTAGTGTGCTGGTTGGTACATTCTGGCGTGGTGTGCTGGCTGGTACAGTCTGGCGTGGTGTACTGGTTGGTACAGTCTGGCGTGGTGTACTGGTACAGTCTGGCGCAGTGTGCTGGTTGGCACAGTCTGGCGTGGTATGCTGGTGCAGTCTGGCGTGGTGTGCTGGTTGGTACAGTCTGGCGTAGTGTGTTGTTACAGTCTGGCGTGGTGTGCTGGCTGCTACAGTCTGGTGTGGTGTGCTGGTACAGTCTGGTGTGGTGTGCTGGTACAGGTTGGCGTAGTGTGCTGGTTGGTACAGTCTGGTGTGGTGTGCTGGTGCAGTCTGGCGTGGTATGCTGGTGCAGTCTGGCGTGGTGTGCTGGTTGGTACAGTCTGGTGTGGTGTGCTGGTGCAGTCTGGCGTGGTGTGCTGGTTGGTACAGTCTGGCGTGGTGTGCTGGCTGGTACAGTCTGGCTTGGTGTGCTGGCTGGTACAGTCTGGTGCGGTGTGCTGGTACAGTCTGGTGTGGTGTGCTGGTTGGTACAGTCTGGCGTGGTGTGCTGGTTGGTACAGTCTGGCGTGGTGTGCTGGTTGGTACAGTCTGGCGTGGTGTGCTGGCTGGTACAGTCTGGCCTGGTGTGCTGGCTGGTACAGTCTGGTGTGGTGTGCTTGTACAGTCTGGTGTGGTGTGCTGTTTGGTACAGTCTGGCGTGGTGTGCTGGTACATGTTGGCGTGGTGTGCTGATTGGTACATTCTGGCGTGGTGTGCTGGCTGGTACAGTCTGGCGTGGTGTGCTGGCTGGTACAGTCTGGTGTGGTGTGCTGGTACTGTCTGGTGTGGTGTCCTGGTACAGTCTGGTGTGGTGTGCTGGTACAGTCTGGCGTGGTGTGCTGGTTGATACAGTCTCGTGTGGTATGCTCTTACAGTCTGGTGCGGTGTGCTGGTACAGTTTAGCGTGGCGTAGTGTGCTGGTACAGTCTGGCGTGGTGTGCTGGTACAGTCTGGCGTGGTGTGCTGGCACAGTCTGGCGTGGTGTGCTGGTACAGTCTGGCGTGGTGTGCTGGCACAGTCTGGCGTGGTGTGCTGGCACAGTCTGGCGTGGTGTGCTGGTACAGTCTGGCGTGGTGTGCTGGCACAGTCTGGCGTGGTGTACTGGCACAGTCTGGCGTGGTGTGCTGGCACAGTCTGGCGTGGTGTGCTGGCACAGTCTGGCGTGGTGTGCTGGTACAGTCTGGCGTGGTGTGCTGGCACAGTCTGGCGTGGTGTGCTGGCACAGTCTGGCGTGGTGTGCTGGTACAGTCTGGCGTGGTGTGCTGGCACAGTCTTGCGTGGTCTGCTGGCACAGTCTGGCGTGGTGTGCTGGCACATTCTGGCGTGGTGTGCTGGCACAGTCTGGCGTGGTGTGCTGGCACAGTCTGGCGTGGTGTGCTGGTACAGTCTGGCGTGGTGTGCTGGCACAGTCTGGCGTGGTGTGCTGGCACAGTCTGGCGTGGTGTGCTGGTACAGTCTGGCGTGGTGTGCTGGCACAGTCTTGCGTGGTCTGCTGGCACAGTCTGGCGTGGTGTGCTGGCACATTCTGGCGTGGTGTGCTGGCACAGTCTGGCGTGGTGTGCTGGCACAGTCTGGCGTGGTGTGCTGGTACAGTCTGGCGTGGTGTGCTGGTACAGTCTGGCGTGGTGTGCTGGTACAGTCCGGCGTGGTGTGCTGGCACAGTCTGGCGTGGTGTGCTTGTACAGTCTGGCGTGGTATGCTGGTACAGTCTGGCGTGGTGTGCTGGTACAGTCTGGTGTGGTGTGCTGGTACAGTCTGGCGTGGTGTGCTGGTACAGTCTGGCGTGGTGTGCTGGTGCAGTCTGGCGCGGTGTGCTGGTACAGTCTGGCGTGGTGTGCTGGCACAGTCTGGCGTGGTGTGCTGGTACAGTCTGGCGTGGTGTGCTGGCACAGTCTGGTGTGGTGTGCTGGCACAGTCTGGCGTGGTGTGCTGGCACAGTCTGGCGTGGTGTGCTGGCACAGTCTGGCGTGGTGTGCTGGCACAGTCTGGCGTGGTGTGCTGTTACAGTCTGGCGTGGTGTGCTGGCACAGTCTGGCGTGGTGTGCTGGCACAGTCTGGCGTGGTGTGCTGGCACAGTCTGGCGTGGTCTCCATCACCTGAGAGCCACCAACTCCCGGCTGGTAAAATTAAAAACATGTTTATACTGTCTTAAAGGTTGTTTCAGCGTCACGTTCGTTAATGAGTCGAGAAAGTCATTATCATATTTTCTATTATGGCTTAAAAGATGCGCCACAATGCCTACTCTTCCTCAAAAATTGTCTGGAAGTGTTTACATCCGGTGGAATCTCACGTCACCACATTACACCCACCAACCATATAACAACCACTACGTCACAATCACCACATGACAATCACAACATCACATTACATCACGACCACCACATCACATCACAACCACCACTTCATAATTACATCATGATCCGTACCTTACAGCACTCACTGAACAATGTAACGCTAAGCTCCCACATCACAATCCCAACATCACAGCCCTCATATCACACCCCATAAATTGTGCCAGTGCCGACGTAACCTGTCCATCATAAATTCAAAATATTTATTTTTCACATCTGTGACGTTCCTGTGATCTTTTTCGAGATTTCTCCTTCCCTTGCTACTCGGCAATAGGCTAGACTTCCTGTTTGATCCCCTGATCAACTAAGTTGTTCGTCTTAGCTGCCTCAATGTCTGCATTGTTATCACAACTCATCTGTTTAGGGATTTCCAAGAAATAGCGGTCCCATTCGTTCACAAATAAGTTCTACCTTCGTTCCAGGAATATTTCCGATATCTTCAGGAAACGGAATGAAGAATCTTGCCCCTCGAATGTTGATCTTATTGCACATCAGCTTTTCGCTTAGTTGATTCTCCTCTCTGGCAATATCGTTCACTCCAGAAAGTTATTATGGAGGTGTGTAGATTGTGGAACAAACACTCGCGTATTTTCCAAGTACGTATACTCATATTATTAGCCATTTCTCTCTTCTCTGTTCCAGAGAGAATAGTCTAAGTACTTGGAGGTATCCTCAACAGTTTATGTTTTGATAATTCCATATGACCAGTAAATCTCTATGCATTTGTCAGCTCTGGTATTTCTCCCGTCTTGAAAAGTACATTGAACAACTAACAGTATTCAAGCCGTGAAAGGACCATTAACTTGAAAAGTATCATCTTCGACGATGCTGATTTTGTTTTGAAAGTTCTCATAATCTACCCTGTCATTTTCCTTACCTTTAGCGCATTTGACATATTTTTATTTAGTCTTTCACGTGTTTTCTTCGTCATACGAACTTTTCTGCCTCTGCATTTGCCACCACTCACAGTCATATATTATCTTCTGAGGCGAATTTCTTACTTATTACGTCGTCGTCAGCAAAGAATAAAGCGAAACTGTTTGGATAGAATTGTATCTAAGTTTATTATGATAAAGAAAAACAGCTTGAATCTTGCTTTGGGTGCAGAAGTTTTTACTTTGCAGAAAAAATGACAATTTTAATTAATATCTCTTTGTGTTCTGTCTGTTAGAATTCCCCATTTCCATTTCCTTGTTTTTCCGTTATACCTATTTTGATCACATTTTATGGGTTTCGACTCCGTTTTCACATTTGTCAGATGCCTTTGCTAAATCTATATGATCTTCAGGTATGCACCTAGTATGATCTCTGAATCCATGCATGTGTCTCCTCCTAAGCTGTGTGACTGCTCATGCTTATAATGCTTTGCCATAATTCATTCGGTTTTTAGTATGATTCCCAATATTCTGATTTTTTTTTTCTGTGGGGGTTTAAGTGATTTGGTTTAAACTCTAAACTGATATCTTCTCACCGTAAATTTTCTTACTGTTCTTCGGATTTTTTTACTTTTTTCCCCATTTAAATTCTTTTTTACTCTTCTACAAAGTTTTCTATGTTATATTTCTATGTTTAATTTTATCAGACTTTGCCAGCTTCTGCAGTCAACTTTACTTGTACCTTTGGGATGATGACTGCTTCTCATCAAGACTATTTCTTTTAAAATCACTAATTTATAGTCTATATCATCAAAGTTTCTGTTGTGTAGGTGAGTTTTCGTTTCACCAAACGTTAAGTTGAAAATTTCACACTGTTATTAGTCAGTCCCAATTTGGAATTTATATTAAATTAATTCTGATATTTATTCCTTGCAATAACTGGAGGATGGCTCTTTTGATCGGCTTTAATTTTTGTTTTCGAGTGCCTTATTTAGTGGAATATTTTGAATTTTTGTATAAATCTCAGTTTGCCTACTTTATATATATGAAAATAGGAATGTGATTAATGTTTCCAGCACAGATATAGATAGTAAACATCCACAGTAAAACGTCCCGTCACATAAGTGAGAAACAGAGGCCTGTTAATGGTTTTACACTCTAGCAGTATATAACCCAGTTCATTATATTTGTAGGACATCACCGTAATAAAAAAAAAATACACGGGTGGGGATAGAACCCGCGATCAGAGAATCATAATCACCGTGAGTCACATCATCGTATTCACTGATTTTTTAGGACATAAACGTATTCACTGTTTGTGTAGGACATCGCCGTATTCACTGTTTGTGTAGGACATCGCCGTATTCACTGTTTGTGTAGGACATCGCCGTATTCACTGTTTGTGTAGGACATCGCCGTATTCACTGTTTTTGTAGGACATCGCCGTATTCACTGATTTGGTAGGACATCACCGTATTCACTGTTTTGTAAGACAACAGCTAAACTTATATTTTACTTGATATTTTTACCCGTAGTTTACCTCACTCCATAAGCTGAAATTCACACTTACAGTCCACTTTCAGTGACTCTCGAAGCTGCAATGAAAAGATTGCAAACAAATCAAGAATTGATGGGGACTAAACCCACGGCTGGTGAGTCGTAAACCTGAGAGAACACTGTGCTGGGCCTCACCTGCCATGGCTTCATCTTCCACCAGTTCTGTGATTTGATTCACCTTGAGTGGCATTTAGTCTCTCACCCTCACCTGTTATGTACCTCATCGAAATACCAGCTCATTCTTATATCACATACCAGAACATCCTTATGTCACATACCAGGTCATCCTTATATCACATACCAGCTCATTCTTATATCACATACCAGCTCATTCTTATATCATATACCAGGTCATTCTTATATCACATACCAGGTATCCTTATATCACATACCAGCTCATTCTTATATCATATACCAGGTCATTCTTACATCACATACCAGGTCATTCTTATAACACATTCCAGGTCATTCTTATATCACATACCTGAACATCCTTATATCACATACCAGGTCATCCTTACATCACATTCCAGAACATCCTTATATTGCATACCAGGTCATCCTAATATCACATACCAGGTCATTCTTACATCACATACCAGAACATTCTTATATCACATACCAGAACATTCTTATATCACATACCAGGTCATCCTTATATCACATACCAGAACATCCTTATATTACATACCAGGTCATCCTAATATCACATACCAGAACATTCTTATATCACATACCAGGTCATCCTTATATCACATACCAGAACATCCTTATATTACATACCAGGTCATCCTAATATCACATACCAGAACATTCTTATATCACATACCAGGTCATCCTTATATCACATACCAGAACATCCTTATATTACATACCAGGTCATCCTTATATCACATACCAGAACATTCTTATATTACATACCAGGTCATCCTAATATCACATACTAGGTCATTCTTATATCACATACCAGATCATTCTTATATCACATACCAGAACATTCTTATATCACATACCAGGTCATTCTTATATCACATACCAGAACATTCTTATATCACATACCAGAACATTCTTATATTACATACCAGGTCATACTAATATCACATACCAGGTCATTCTTATATCACATACCAGAACATTCTTATATCACATACCAGAACATTCTTATATTACATACCCGGTCATTCTTATATCACATACCAGAACATTCTTATATCACATACCAGAACATTCTTATATCACATACCAGGTTATTCTTATATCACATACCAGAACATTCTTATATCACATACCAGAACATTCTTATATCACATACCAGGTCATTCTTATATCACATACCAGAACATTCTTATATCACGAACCAGAACATTATTATATCACATACCAGGTCATTCTTATATCACATACCAGAACATTCTTATATCACATAACAGAACATTCTTATATCCAATACCAGGTCATTCTTATATCACATACAAGGTCATTCTTATATCACATACCAGAACATTCTTATATCACATACCAGGTCATACTAATATCACATTCCAGAACATTCTTATATCACATACCAGAACATTCTTATATCACATACCAGAACATTCTTATATCACATACCAGGTCATCCTTATATCATATACCAGAACATCCTTATATCACATACCAGGTCATTCTTATATCACATACTAGGTCATTCTTATATCAAATACCAGAACATTCTTATATCACATACCAGGTCATTCTTATATCACATACCAGAACATTCTTATATCACGTACCAGAACATTCTTATATCACATACCAGGTCATACTTATATCACATACCAGAACATTCTTATGTCACATACCAGAACATTCTTATATCACATACCAGAACATTCTTATATCATATACCAGAACATTCTTATATCACATACCAGGTCATCCTTATATCACATACCAAAACATCCTTATATCACATACCAGAACATCCTTATATCACATACCAGAACATCCTTATATCACATACCAGAACATCGTTATATCACATACCAGGTCATCCTAATATCACATACCAGAACATCCTTATATCACATACCAGAACATTCTTATATCACATACCAGGTCATCCTTATATCACATACCAGAACATTCTTATATCACATACCAGGTCATTCTTATATCACATACTAGGTCATTCTTATATCAAATACCAGAACATTCTTATATCACATACCAGGTCATTCTTATATCACATACCAGAACATTCTTATATCACGTACCAGAACATTCTTATATCACATACCAGGTCATACTTATATCACATACCAGAACATTCTTATGTCACATACCAGAACATTCTTATATCACATACCAGAACATTCTTATATCATATACCAGAACATTCTTATATCACATACCAGGTCATCCTTATATCACATACCAAAACATCCTTATATCACATACCAGAACATCCTTATATCACATACCAGAACATCCTTATATCACATACCAGAACATCCTTATATCACATACCAGGTCATCCTAATATCACATACCAGAACATCCTTATATCACATACCAGAACATTCTTATATCACATACCAGGTCATCCTTATATCACATACCAGAACATTCTTATATCACATACCAGGTCATCCTTATATCACATACCAGGTCATCCTTATATCACATACCAGAACATTCTTATATCACATACCAGAACATTCTTATATCACATGCCAGGTCATCCTTATATCGCATACCAGGTCATTCTTATATCACATACCAGAACATTCTTATATCACATACCAGAACATTCTTATATCACATACCAGGTCATCCTTATATCACATACCAGGTCATTCTTATATCACATACCAGAACATCCTTATATCACATACTAGAACATCCTTATATCACATACCAGAACATCCTTATATCACATACTAGAACATCCTTATATCACATACCAGAACATCCTTATATCACATACTAGAACATCCTTATATCACATACCAGGTCATCCTAATATCACATACCAGGTCATCCTAATATCACATACCAGGTCATCCTAATATCACATACCAGGTCATCCTAATATCACATACCAGGTCATCCTAATATCACATACCAGGTCATCCTAATATCACATACCAGGTCATCCTAATATCACATACCAGGTCATCCTAATATCACATACCAGGTCATCCTAATATCACATACCAGGTCATCCTAATATCACATACCAGGTCATCCTAATATCTCATACCAGGTCATCCTAATATCACATACCAGGTCATCCTAATATCACATACCAGGTCATCCTAATATCACATACCAGGTCATCCTAATATCCCATACCAGGTCATCCTAATATCACATACCAGGTCATCCTAATATCACATACCAGGTCATCCTAATATCACATACCAGGTCATCCTAATATCACATACCAGGTCATCCTAATATCACATACCAGGTCATCCTAATATCACATACCAGGTCATCCTAATATCACATACCAGGTCATCCTAATATCACATACCAGGTCATCCTAATATCACATACCAGGTCATCCTAATATCACATACCAGGTCATCCTAATATCTCATACCAGGTCATCCTAATATCACATACCAGGTCATCCTAATATCACATACCAGGTCATCCTAATATCACATACCAGGTCATCCTCTACCTACGTCACATTTAACTCGGCGTCTTCCGCTAAGTAAGACTCAAGTCTCTATATAATTTAGTTAAATAATCAGTCACAACTTTTAATAAAGTTTTACCAACTGAAAAATAATTATGTTAGCAGTTATTCATAAATGAAAATTTAGTATTTTTAATTGTTATGAACAACACAATGTTCAATTATTACGTAAACATCACCTAAATATTAACGTTAACTATTATTTATATTATAAACATTAAGAAAAATTAAATAAAACTGTGTGTCACACTATTCAAGGTATAATACATGTTAATATTTAAACACTGAAGTAGATTACAACACAACATTACTTTGATAATATTGGTTAACATTAACACATCACACAACATAACAATGTAACATTAACACATCACACAACATAACAATGTAACATTAACACATCACACAACATAACAATGTAACATTAACACATCACACAACATAACAATGTAACATTAACACATCACACAACATAACAATGTAACATTAACACATCACACAACATAACAATGTAACATTAACACATCACACAACATAACAATGTAACATTAACACATCACACAACATAACAATGTAACATTAACACATCACACAACATAACAATGTAACATTAACACATCACACAACATAACAATGTAACATTAACACATCACACAACATAACAATGTAACATTAACACATCACACAACATAACAATGTAACATTAACACATCACACAACATAACAATGTAACATTAACACATCACACAACATAACAATGTAACATTAACACATCACACAACATAACAATGTAACATTAACACATCACACAACATAACAATGTAACATTAACACATCACACAACATAACAATGTAACATTAACACATCACACAACATAACAATGTAACATTAACACATCACACAACATAACAATGTAACATTAACACATCACACAACATAACAATGTAACATTAACACATCACACAACATAACAATGTAACATTAACACATCACACAACATAACAATGTAACATTAACACATCACACAACATAACAATGTAACATTAACACATCACACAACATAACAATGTAACATTAACACATCACACAACATAATAATGTAACATAATATCTTAGTATAACAGGGACGTACTGACCAGTGTGCAGGAAACACAACCTTATTTATTTTTATCAATTGATCGAATATCAACCACTTCTAGTTTTTATTTTTATATCATAATATTATATAATAATAGTAGTGTGTGTATGTATATGTGTGTGTGTGTGTGTGTGTGTGTGTGTGTGTGTGTGTGTGTGTGTGTGTGTGTGTGTGTGTGTGTGTGTGTGTGTGTGTGTGTGTGTGTGATTGCATTCATATTAGTGTATGAGGTGATACGTGTATTTCATACATATGTACGTGTTTGGGATATTGGCAGTTTGGAGGGATATGTTGTGTATCTTTATACGTATATGCTTCTAAACTGTTGTATTCTGAGCACCTCTGCAAAAGCAGTGATAATGTGTGAGTGTGGTGAAAGTGTTGAATGATGATGAAAGTATTTTCTTTTTGGGGATTTTCTTTCTTTTTTGGGTCACCCTGCCTCGGTGGGAGACGACCGACTTGTTAAAAAAAAAAAAAAAAAAAAAAAAAAAAAAAAAATGTACGTGTGCGCGCGAGCGTTGTGTTGTGCGTGTATGACTGACGATGAAGCCGCAGAAGCCGCGGGTTTACTTTGTGGAACTGCACAAATGAGTGAAAATAAGTGTGTGAAGTTTATTTACTTACACAAAGTATCATACATAGTAACATGTGTAAATTACCCAGGATAACCCCCCAAAAAATCAGACAAAATAACTTATTTCCATTATACACTCGTCTTGCAAATACAACAGTCAAATAACCAAATACAAATATCAAGGTGAACACTTATTACAGTTCTGGTGGAGGTGGACAAACACATTAACACACCAACACTCATAAACACACAATAAAACATTCACAAACACACTTAAACTGCTATATAAGTACAAAAAAATACATTTAATGTAGTTGATTTACATAACATAAATAGAACTCCCAGAATTTCATTGAATGACCTGACCTTGGTGGGGGAACTGGACGGTAGCTTGACTGCGTCTAGTTGACCTACTGTCCAGGCTGTCTTGGTGGGTGTAATTACTGGACGCAGTTTTGTGTGTGTCACCTCCTGTAATTCCATCCACCTGGACATTCTCTACCGTAGACCAGCTAGACAAGACCTCGTTCTCATCTAGCTAGATCACTGGGGATGGCTGAGCTGATTCCGGGATAGGTAACCTAGGGAAAGCTGAGACTGGAAGATATCCTAAGGAAAGTGAGGAAGGGGAGACATCCGGGGGCCCACGGATGGATTCCTGGAAACATGGACCTGTGGAAGGCATGGAAACCTTGGGGAAGTGGGGAAGGAAGAATATCTGAGGGGACACAGATGGACTCCTGGACACATGGACTGGGGAAAGCATCAAAAAACACAGTAAGTGGGGGGTGGGTGGACCTTAAAGACGAACCACTGGCCTCCAAGTGGCAAGGTCTGGTAACTCAGAGATAATTCTGAGGCTGACAGTGGTCGCACATAATTAAATAATAATTATGACAATTTCAAGCTCGCTACACTTAATTTTTTTTTATTCCAGATAATGTGTTGGATGATCCCGTTCACACATGATACCTCATAAATTATTAAAAAACTTATACTTGTGGGTTTTTTACTGAGTCTGCATCAACTCTGATGTTTGAGAATGTTCTTAAAGTAAAAAGCTCATGTATGATTTAATTTCAGCTGCTTCAATCTCGGTTGCAAATTGAGATATTCCTTCCAGGAATATCTAATTGTAAATAGTCACCAGACTTTAATCAGCAGGAAGTAGGAATGATTGGTTAAAAAAACATTAAAAAAGGAATGAACAGAGTGTAGTGTGTATTGCGACCCCTGAATGGGTCACAATGTATATAATGTTTATTACCTGTTCATATAATTTTATATTGCTGATATTTGCGATATTAGCTAAATGGTAAATATATTGCTTTTTCATTTTTACACCTTATTCAGTGCTCATTGCTTGAGTGTTAAGTAGCTGACGGCATTGTCTAGCGACTGTAACTACCTCCTCGCTTGTTTCACTGCTGGCTTCTCTGTAGTTGCTGGGCAGCAGCAGTCTACGGAGAGTCACGTGATCAGAGTGGGGAGATCACACCTCACCTGGATGAGGAGACTGGCTTGCCTCTAGCTAGCTCTCTCTCTCTGGTTGACGATGATTCCAACAACACCTCCCTCTCCAGCTCTCCCTTGCTGGCCCTTGTTGGAACATCATCTCTGTCGCTCTCTCTTGCTGTTAGTTCTGTGTAACTCTGCTCTGACTTAGTGATTTTCGACGTTTTACTGAGGTTGTGTGTCGCACTGACACTCTGAGTAACTCAGGTCCTGAGCTGTAGCTTCTGACCTAATTTGTACTGGTATCTGTGCACCGTCACAGTCGGGGATTTTCTTATGCTGAACTTAGATTCAGTAGTATGGGAGTTTTGTGACTTATGTGGAGGATCTGCAGATGGTCCCTACTTAAGGTCGTCATGTTATCTCCCTGTTCCTGATTCTGTGTTGCTGCTCGGCGAATCCTTCATTTTACTGTTCAAGCAAGCTGTTCTGATTGCCAGGTTGGTCAAGAGGTTAGTTTACGTGAGGACTTTTAGTCAGTCACTGGTTAAGACTATTCGAGTCTTGAGACACGGCGAACTACTTAGAGCACTTACACACATACTCATACATGTATTAGTATAATGTTCTTCAATGCTGACAATGCACCAGACGGTACTTAAAAGCCAAAAAGATGATATGTGCCTTCAGCACAATACTACTGTACATTAGAGAAGTGTAGGAACTTGTGTCTTATATTATATTAAATAGATTACTTTGATTTACTTTGATATTGTCCACCTAGACAACTTTATCTTTATTAATAAACTTCTTAAATTTTAATATTTATAGTTAGTAGCCTACCAGTTGTAATCCTGAAGCACTATTGAATCTTACTATTAAATTCTAATGGATAATTGGACCAGGATACTGACTACTTGTTACAAAAACCCAGTAACGGGCTGGATGCTAGAGGGGCAGACCTTTCTAGTATTCACTGGAGATCTCTATGCTTATTAGATATCGCGTTTTTCGTAACAGTGCGGACCTGGTGAGAGTGAGAACACCATCGATCTTCCCCACAATCTTTGAGGGAAGTGTCTCGCCCAGTTTTGATGGATAGAAAATTCGAAGTGGGTTAAAATTCTTACTCTGTAAGTCAAGTATGTCTTAGAAGACAACTACAAGATGACCACAGGTTGACAAGAAGCAGTGGATCTAAGATAACACTATGATCATCGAAGACATTTTCAGCTACTCTGCTTGGGCAACATATAAACAAAACTAACCAATTCGATGGTGCATTTGAAATGTGAAGGACCTATGAGTACCCATATAGGAAGTTATGAGAGACCTATGATGTACCTCTATGATTCAAAGTCTACCACATACCTACCAATCAACACTATCTTCTCCACGGCTACTCGCACCACCACACCAAAACTAAAAGTGGCTTCATCATAGGATTCATAGCTGACATCATTGATGTCATTATGTGCCGGGATCGATTCATGTGAAACTAATAATAATTATATAATTATTATTATACTACTAATACGTACTATACGTACTATAGGACAAAAGTTTGCGACCACTGTCAGCCTCAGAGTTACCTCTGAGTTACCAGACCTTGCCACGTGGAGGCCAGTGGTTCGTCTTGAAGGTCCACCCATCCACTTACTGTGTTTTTGATGCTTTCCCCAGGTTCCTCTGTCCAGGAGTCCATCTCCGTCCCCCACTTACTATCCTACGCTTTCTATCCTACACTCAGGTTCATGTGTCCAGGAGTCCATCTGTGTCCCCTCAGATATTCTCCCTTCCCCACTTCCTATTCTACACTCAGGTTCATGTGTCCAGGAGTCCATCTGTGTCCCCTCAGATATTCTCCCTTCCTCACTTCATAACCTACACTTCCTATCCTACACTTCCTATCCTACACTCAGTAATCTTGCATCTAAGTGTTCCCCAGGTTCATGTGTCCAGGAGTCTATCTGTGTCCCCTCATATATTCTCCCTTCCCCACTTCCTATCCTACACTTCCTATCCTACACCCAGTAATCTTGCATCTAAGTGTTCCCCAGGTTCATGTGTCCCCTCAGATACTCTCCCTTCCCCACTTCCTATCCTACACTCATGTGTCCAGGAGTCCATCTGTGTCCCCTCAGATATTCTCCCTTCCCCACTTCCTATCCTACACTCAAGTGTCCAGGAGTCCATCTGTGTCCCCTCAGATATTCTCCCTTCCACACTTCCTATCCTACACTTCCTATCCTACACCCAGTAATCTTGCATCTAAGTGTTTCCCAGGTTCATGTGTCCAGGAGTCCATTTGTGTCCCCTCAGATGTTCTCCCTTCCCCACTTCCTATCCTACACTCAGTAATCTTGCATCTAAGTCCTATCCTCCACTCAATAATCCTTCTCCGAGAATTCTTCCGTGGGCCCCCGGATGTCGTCCCTTCCCTTGAAGTTCCCACCCCAGGTCATCAGTTCCCCCCCAGGTCCGTGGTTCCAGGTATTCACCCTTCACCACTTTCCTGAGGTCAGCAAGTCCCACTCCAGGTCCGTGGTTCCAGGTATCCACCCTTCACCATTTCCCTGAAGTCAGCAGTCCCACCCCAGGTCCGTGGTTCCAGGTATTCACCCTTTACCACTTCCCTGAGGTCAGCAAGTCCCACCCCAGGTCCGTGGTTCCAGGTATTCACCCTTCACCACTTCCCTGAGGTCAGCAAGTCCCACCCCAGGTCCGTGGTTTCAGGTATTCACCCTTTACCACTTCCCTGAGGTCAGCAAGTCCCACCCCAGGTCCGTGGTTCCATGTATTCACCCTTCACCACTTCCCTGAGGTCAGCAAGTCCCACTCCAGGTCCGTGGTTCCAGGTATCCACCCTTCACCACTTCGCTGTAGTCAGCAGTCCCACCCCAGGTCCGTGGTTCCAGGTATTCACCCTTTACCACTTCCCTGAGGTCAGCAAGTCCCACCCCAGGTCCGTGGTTCCAGGTATTCACCCTTCACTACTTCCCTGAGGTCAGCAAGTCCCACCCCAGGTCCGTGGTTCCAGGTATTCACCCTTCACCACTTCCCTGAGGTCAGCAGTCCCACCCCAGGTCCGTGGTTCCAGGTATTCACCTTTCACCGCTTTCCTGAGGTCAGGAAGTCCGACTCCAGGTCCGTGGTTCCAGGTATTCACCCTTCACCACTTCCCTGAAGTCAGCAGTCCCACCCCAGGTCCGTGATTCCAGGTATTCACCCTTCACCACTTCCCTGAGGTCAGCAGTCCCACCCCAGGTCCGTGGTTCCAGATATTCACCCTTCACCACTTCCCTGAGGTCAGCAAGTCCCACCCCAGGTCCGTGGTTCCAGGTATTCACCCTTCACCACTTCCCTGAGGTCAGCAGTCCCACCCCAGGTCCGTGGGTCCAGATATTCACCCTTCACCACTTCCCTGAGGTCAGCAAGTCCCACCCCAGGTCCGTGGTTCCATGTATTCACCCTTTACCACTTCCCTGAGGTCAGCAAGTCCCACCCCAGGTCCGTGGCTCCAGGTATACACCCGTCACTACTTCCCTGAGGTCAGCAAGTCCCACCCCAGGTCCGTGGTTCCAGGTATTCACCCTTTACCACTTCCCTGAGGTCAGCAAGTCCCACCCCAGGTCCGTGGTTCCATGTATTCACCCTTCACCACTTCCCTGAGGTCAGCAAGTCCCACCCCAGGTCCGTGGTTCCAGGTATTCACCCTTTACCACTTCCCTGAGGTCAGCAAGTCCCACCCCAGGTCCGTGGTTCCAGGTATATACCCTTCACTACTTCCCTGAGGTCAGCAAGTCCCACCCCAGGTCAGTGGTTCCAGGTATTCACCCTTCACCACTTCCCTGAGGTCAGCAGTCCCACCCCAGGTCCGTGGTTCCAGATATTCACCCTTTACCACTTCCCTGAGGTCAACAAGTCCCACCCCAGGTCCGTGATTCCATGTATTCACCCTTTACCACTTCCCTGAGGTCAACAAGTCCCACCCCAGGTCCGTGGTACCAGGTATTCACCCTTCACCACCTCCCTGAGGTCAGCAAGTCCCACCCCAGGTCCGTGGTTCCAGGTATTCACCCTTTACCACTTCCCTGAGGTCAGCAAGTCCCACCCTAGGTCCGTGGTTCCAGGTATTCACCCTTTACCACTTCCCTGAGGTCAGCAAGTCCCACCCTAGGTCCGTGGTTCCAGGTATTCACCCTTTACCACTTCCCTGAGGTCAGCAAGTCCCACCCCAGGTCCGTGGTTCCAGGTATTCACCCTTCACCACTTCCCTGAGGTCAGCAGTTTTAACCAGCCTTGAAGTACTGTCCATATATGATATTACTACACAAGTGTATTAATGTCAGTATACAGAGGAAGATGTTATTACAGAGGAGGACACGCAGATAATCTGCGCTCTGTAATAACATCCTCCTGGACAGACTCGAACGTCGACTACCTGAGACAAGAGAGATCTCTATCACAGTTCGTCCACCAAGAACTGGCCACTAGTGAAAATTTGGAACATGTATTTATATTTAATATTGTACCTATGTCATTTATTAGTTTGTTCAATTATTTAGCTGTGTAATTGTATTTGTGAACGTTTTTATGCGCGTAGATTAGTGTGAGTGTGTCACTCTTTGTGCTCATTGCATGGTAACTGTAATTATTTGTTATTAGTTATCTTTTTTCCTTGTTATTGATCTTCTTTATTTGCATGGTACACAAAGACTCATGAGCGAGCAGTCTTCTTTATACTCAATTCTGTATTTCCAAATACACATCCTACACACATCACGCATACAGACACATGAATAAAGCAACACACACAATCCTCTGTATCTAATACTCATTTTTTTTTCAAAAAATGCATATTATACTTTCCTTTTAATATGACTAATATGTAAACACAAATACACAAGCACCCACACCTCACACTCTACACACACACACACACACACACACACACACACACACACACACACACACACACACACACACACACACACACACACACACACACACACACACAGGATCCAGTAGCGATCAGTGAAGAGGCGGGGCCAGGAGCTGAGTCTCGACCCCTGCAACCACAATTAGGTGAATTAGGTGAGTACACACACACACAAACACACACACGCACATGCACACATAAATATGTACATCACGTGTACAAACACCGACACACCTTCAGAAGGCAGTGACGAGTCACCATCTGGAAAAGACTGGTGTCAGCACTTAGTTCCTGGTGATTATATTATCATTGTTATTATCAAACGTCTCCATGTTACTAGTTAATGATGCAAGTTCCACTGAAAAGTTCTCATAAGTTTCAGTCTCCCATATGCGAGTTATTTATATATGTATGATTTTTAAATGTATACATGTATTTATGAATATTTGAGCATCTGTATATATGAATATGCAGATATATGCATAAGTGGTTATCACTACTAAGAACAAGATTAATGTTTACTATGAAGAACACATACAAGAACAACATTAACGTTCACTTTGATGAATGAACACATACAAGAACATCAGTGTTCATTATGATGAATGAACACGTACAAAAGTAACATTGTTCATTATGATGAATAAACACGTGCAAGAATAACATTAATGTTCACTATGAAGAATTAACTCATACAAGAACAACATTAATGTTCACTGTGATGAATGAACACGTAGCACAACACTGGCGTTCATCTTTACATTAACAGTCAGTGTTGTATATGAGCAACACTGATGTTTCCCTTGACAATAATAATCAGTGTTGCACGTGAACAACTCTAACATGAACAACACTGGCATGAACAACACTGGCATGAACAACACTGGCATGAACAACACTGGCATGAACAACACTGGCATGAACAACACTGGCATGAACAACACTGGCATGAACAACACTGGCATGAACAACACTGGCATGAACAACACTGACATGAACAACACTGGCATGAACAACACTGGCATGAACAACACTGGCATGAACAACACTGGCATGAAGAACACTGACATGAACAACACTGGCATGAACAACACTGGCATGAACAACACTGGCATGAACAACACTGGCATGAACAACACTGGCATGAACAACACTGACATGAACAACACTGGCATGAACAACACTGGCATGAACAACACTGGCATGAACAACACTGGCATGAACAACACTGGCATGAACAACACTGGCATGAACAACACTGGCATGAACAACACTGGCATGAACAACACTAGCATGAACAACACTGGCATGAACAACACTTACATGAACAACACTGGCATGAACAACACTGGCATGAACAACACTTACATGAACAACACTGGCATGAACAATACTGGCATGAACAACACTTACATGAACAACACTGGCATGAACAATACTGGCATGAACAACACTTACATGAACAACACTGGCATGAACAACACTGGCATGAAAAACACTGCCATGAACAATGCTGGTGTTTCCCTTGACAATAATAATCAGTGATGTACATGAACAACCCTAACATGAACAACACTGGCATGAACAACACTGGCATGAACAACTCTAACATGAACAACACTGGCATGAACAACACTTACATGAACAACACTTACATGAACAACACTTACATGAACAACACTGGCATGAACAACACTGACATGAACAATGCTGGTGTTTCCCTTGACAATAATAATCAATGATGTACATGAACAACCCTAACATGAACAACACTGGCATGAACAACACTGGCATGAACAACTCTAACATGAACAACACTTACATGAACAACACTGGCATGAACAACACTGACATGAACAATGCTGGTGTTTCCCTTGACAATAATAATCAGTGATGTACATGAACAACCCTAACATGAACAACACTGGCATGAACAACACTTACATGAACAACACTTACATGAACAACACTGGCATGAACAACACTGGCATGAACAACACTTACATGAACAACACTTACATGAACAACACTGGCATGAACAACACTTACATGAACAACACTTACATGAACAACAC
The DNA here is from genome assembly GCF_038502225.1 of Cherax quadricarinatus. Classification (NCBI taxonomy): domain Eukaryota; kingdom Metazoa; phylum Arthropoda; class Malacostraca; order Decapoda; family Parastacidae; genus Cherax; species Cherax quadricarinatus. Next base: position 45,647 of record NW_027195828.1, read on the forward strand.
TTACATGAACAACACTGGCATGAACAACTCTAACATGAACAACACTGGCATGAACAACACTGCCATGAACAACACTGGCATGAACAACACTGGCATGAACAACACTGCCATGAACAACACTGCCATGAACAACACTGGCATGAACAACTCTAACATGAACAACACTGGCATGAACAACACTTACATGAACAACTCTAACATGAACAACACTTACATGAACAACACTGGCATGAACAACTCTAACATGAACAACACTTACATGAACAACACTGGCATGAGCAACACTGCCATGAACAACACTGGCATGAGCAACACTGGCATAAACAACACTGGCATGAGCAACACTGCCATGAACAACACTGACATGAACAACACTGGCATGAGCAGCACTGCCATGAACAACACTGACATGAACAACACTGCCATGAACAACACTGGCATGAACAACTCTAACATGAACAACACTTACATGAACAACACTGGCATGAACAACACTGACATGAACAACAGTGGCATGAACAACACTGACATGAACAACACTGACATGAACAACACTGGCATGAACAACACTGACATGAACAACACTGGCATGAACAACACTGACATGAACAACACTGGCATGAACAACACTGCCATGAACAACACTGACATGAACAACACTGACATGAACAACACTGACATGAACAACACTGGCATGAACAACACTGGCATGAACAACACTGACATGAATAACACTGGCATGAACAACACTGGCATGAACAACACTTACATGAACAACACTGGCATGAACAACACTGGCATGAACAACACTGACATGAACAACACTGGCATGAACAACACTTACATGAACAACACTGGCATGAACAACACTGCCATGAACAACACTTACATGAACAACACTGGCATGAACAACACTGGCATGAACAACACTTACATGAACAACACTGGCATGAACAACACTGGCATGAACAACACTTACATGAACAACACTGGCATGAACAACACTGGCATGAACAACACTGACATGAACAACACTGGCATGAACAACACTTACGTGAACAACACTAGCATGAACAATACTGGCATGAACAACACTGACATGAACAACACTGGCATGAACAACACTGGAATGAACAACACTGACATGAACAATGCTGGTGTTTCCCTTGACAATAATAATCAGTGATGTACATGAACAACCCTAACATGAACAACACTAGCATGAACAACACTGGCATGAACAACACTGACAAGAAGAACATTGACCTGAACAATACTGGTGTTTCCCTTGACAATAACAATCAGTGTTGTACATGAACAACATTGGAAGGTAAGACACATAGGCAGCATTTAGGCAACTTTATTCCGAAACGTTTCGCCTACACAGTAGGCTTCTTCAGTCGAGTACAGAAAGTAGGCAGGAGCAGTAGAGATGCGAAGACGATGTAATCAGTCCATCACCCTTGAAGTCGTAGAATTGAGGTTGTCAGTCCCTCAGCCTGGAGAAGTTCTGTTCCGAAGGCTGGAACTACCTGGAAGGAGAGGTGCAGAGTAGTAGTAGTGAGAATGTAGCCACTGAGAGGTCATGTCCCTCTCAGATCAAACAATTCTCACTTGAAAAATTTGTCCAAGGTGTTTTCTGTACCAAGATGCCATTGTGTTGCAGTGTCTGACAGAGCGAATATCAAAATGGTATACAATATCGACAGGTTGGTAGGTAAGACATATAGGCAACGATTAGGCAACTTTATTCCGAAACCTTTCGCCTGACAACCCCGTCTATAAATACATTGAACAACCATGGTGACATCACACATCCCTGTCTAAGGCCTACTTTTACTGGAAAATAATCTCCCTCTCTCCTTACACGTGATATTACAATATGCAGAATAAACACCGTGAAAAAATAATCAAATTCCAAGTGCATTCGTGATTTCTCACATTATTAAGGAACTGTAAAAATTAACGATCTACAGAAAGGCATATAAGAACGAGATTACACCTCGCGGTCAAGTTACAGCATCTGATATTATAATGATGTAAGTAGGTGGTCAAGGAATTGTCAAACACAGCTTATATTCTATCCAAACTTTAAGATTTTAACTTGTTTAATATATCTTAAATACTTCCGAAATTTTATTAATTATAAATGAACCAAATTTGTATAATCCTAAAGCAATATTCATATTAGTTTCAAGAAACTAATTTCAAGAAACTTGATTTTATTTCTCTCGATGATGAATGGCTAAAATATCTCATAAGAACATAAGAATGGAGGAACACTGCAGAAGGTCTACTGGCCCCATACAAGGCAGATCCTTTACAAAACCATCCCTACGCAAGCTACGCAAGCTACGCAAGAGTTTACTCCCGTACCCACGAGACCAATCACACCCAGCCCCTCTCACGCAAATATTTGTCCAGTCTCTTCTTAAAGCCACCCAAGGTCCTAGCCTCGATTATCCTACTCGTAACACTGTTCCACGCATCCCCAACTTTCTTGGAAAACAGACTTTTCTCAGTTTCTCAGTTTTGCTCCACAGTTTGTTCCAGACTGTGAAGCATAACTCTTCTCCTGGCTGAGGGACTGACTACCTCAAAACTACGTCTTCACGGGTGATAGACTGATTACATCGTCTTCACATCTCTACTGGTTCTTCTAACTCTTCTGTACTTGACTGAACAATCCTACTGTGTAGGCGGAACGCTTCAGAAAAAAAATACCTAACTGTTACGAATGTGTTTTGCATATCAAGATTCCTTGTAAAATATATGATGAAGTTTATTACGGTCAAACTGGGAAAAGTCTTGAACTAAGATTACAACATAAATGTAGCATTACAACTGGACAAGATTCTAGTGCTCTGTTTATTCATGTGAGAGATTTTAACCATCCAATTGATTTTCAAAAGGCAGAGGAAGTTATATGAAGCGGGTCCATGGACGAGAGAAATATAATAGAATCAAGTTTCATAAAAAAATTGAAATTAACATGAATATTGCTTACAAACTGGATTCATTTATGTTTTTAATTTTTATTTTTATTCATGCTTGCGATCTTACATATTCTTGGGCTGCTGATTGTAAATATCAACCCATTTTGCTCTATCACTTAAGGATTTTGAATAAAATACAAATTAATGATAATGAAAAATGTGAATTTTTAATAAATTGTTAATTCATTAAAATTAGGCAAGTAATCATGGAAAAGCACATTCTGTTAGTTTTAAGAATATATGAATTCCAGGTCAACATGAATCAAATCAAATGATTTCATTAAAAAAATATGCTCCTAGTGGTTAGCCTACATACTGAATCAAAGGAAGGAGGACCTTTTTGATTTTGTCTTGTGCTGTGCATCGAGACCATTACGTTTCAATCACCAGCTGTAATCCACCATCCTGCTGACATTCCATTTGCCCTGGTATCGAGTTTCCATGGTGCAAATATCCTGATGGAACTACACTCCTTGTTCCTCACTGTAGTCCCTACAATTGTTGGGAAAAGTCAAGATGTGATTGCAAAAAAGTGCATCTTCACACTCATTCTAGACCCAAGTTGCTGGAAACTTGAAATCAGGTCTTGGATCATTTTTTCACATTCGGAGGAGCGCCTGTTTCCCAGGAAGTTGTGGACAATCTGCTTGAATGAAAACCAGACATTCACCTCGACACTTACTAATGCTTCATCAAAATGCTTGTCCTTCATCAATTCCTGAATCTGAGGGCCAACAAAGATTCCTGCCTTTATCTTGCTTTTACTTATACAAGGAAACTTTCACTCCAGGTACTTGAAAGCAGATCCATTCTTATATGCCTTTCTGTTGAACATTTATTTTTACAGTTTCTTGATAATGTGAGAAATCACGAAATCGCTTGAAATATCACTATGACCTGATGACTACTATAATAAGTATAGCGTGGATGTACAGTAGCTGTGATGGTTAGCATGATGACCACCTTCCTGGATGTACCGCGCAAAACGTTTTGGGTGACAGGTTTTTAATCACCACATTCAGAAGGTATTAGTATTTATTCCTTTAGTGAAGCTGAGACACGGGCTGAGTGCTTCCATCTCCGAGTTACAGACAACACTGGACCCGGGCTGAGTGCTTCCATCTCTGAGTCACAGACAACACTGGACCCGGGCTGAGTACTTCTAACTCTGAGTCACAGACAACACTGGACCCGGGCTGAGTACTTCCAACTCTGGGTCACAGACAAAACTGGACCCAGGCTGATTGCTTCCATCTCTGAGTCACAGACAAAACTGAACCCAGGCTGAGTGCTTCTATCTCTGAGTCATAGACAACACTGGACCCGGGCTGAGTACTTCATGGTGAACAACTCACTAGCACAAGTACCATGGTGTACAACTCACTAGCACAAGTACCATGGTGTACAACTCACTAGCACAAGTACCATGGTGTACAACTCACTAGCACAAGTACCATGGTGTACAACTCACTAGCACAAGTACCATGGTGTACAATTCACTAGCACAAGTACCATGGTGTACAACTCACTAGCACAAGTACCATGGTGTACAACTCACTAGCACAAATACCATGGTGTACAACTCACTAGCACAAGTACCATGATGTACAACTATACACAGTTCACACAGTGTATGTGTGTATGTCGGTAACCTTTAATCAAAGGCGGTCTGCACAACACTCTGTAGTTACAATCACAAATACCATACAGCTCTAGCATAGACTTGAATTAGCATAGTTTGGCAAATGCTAATTATATTAAACAATTATAATCCAGAAGTAATCGTCTTCGTCAGACTGAGTTCTAACAGTAAACAGACATAAAACACCAATAAAGTAAAGACGAATATTACAGGATTCTTTATTGTTGTATAATTTTTCTTTTAATGAACTACCTTCATGTTGGTGAAGGATTAAATGACTGCGATTTTCCCGGCGATCTGTGAACCTTACCAGTTTAATTAACACATCCCTGTAAAATAATTAAAATTCCATAAAAATTAGAATAATGTATGTGGATATTGTCAAATGTTTAACATCAAATTATAAAATTAAGTCAATAGAAAATAAATAAATGTACCTTAGTAAATGAAAAGACTCCTCCAGGAGTTGAATCCGAGTCTGGTGATTTAGAGGCAGCCGTGGTGACCACTGCACCACACAGCCGTGGTGACCACTGCACCACACAGCCGTGGTGACCACTGCACCACACAGCCGTGGTGACCACTGCACCACACAGCCGTGGTGACCACTGCACCACACAGCCGTGGTGACCACTGCACCACACAGCCGTGGTGACCACTGCACCACACAGCCGTGGTGACCACTGCACCACACAGCCGTGGTGACCACTGCACCACACAGCCGTGGTGACCACTGCACCACACAGCCGTGGTGACCACTGCACCACACAGCCGTGGTGACCACTGCACCACACAGCCGTGGTGACCACTGCACCACACAGCCGTGGTGACCACTGCACCACACAGCGGTGGTGACCACTGCACCACACAGCCGTGGTGACCACTGCACCACACAGCCGTGGTGACCACTGCACCACACAGCCGTGGTGACCACTGCACCACACAACCGTGGTGACCACTGCACCACACAGCCGTGGTGACCACTGCACCACACAGCCGTGCTGACCACTGCACCACACAGCGGTGGTGACCACTGCACCACACAGCCGTGGTGACCACTGCACCACACAGCCGTGGTGACCACTGCACCACACAGCCGTGGTGACCACTGCACCACACAACCATGGTGACCACTGCACCACACAACCATGGTGACCACTGCACCACACAGCCGTGGTGACCACTGCACCACACAACCATGGTGACCACTGCACCACACAACTGTGGTGATCACTGCTCCACAGAGTCGTAATCTTTAGATATTAAGTTTTACTATATAAGTCAATGGCAGTGTTGACAATGAAATAAACTGTAAAAACATTCTGTCAAAACCAGCAAAAGAGATAGTAGAAAGTAATTTTTTCATCATCATCTTTATAATAATAGTAATACTACTACTAATACTACTACTACTACTACTACTACTAATAATAATAATAATAATAATAATAATAATAATAATAATAATAATAATAATAATAATAATAATAATAATAATATTAATATTATTATTATTATTATTATTATTATTATTATTATTATTATTATTATTATTATTATTATTATTATTATTATTCAGGTACAGAGAAATTTCAATGTCAGCATCAGTTCATTATATTCCACAACATTATTGAACTCACACTATTCGACTCACACTGTTCGACTCACACCATTTTACTTACACTACTGGACTTACACTATTGAACTTACACTATTGTGAACTCCCAAATTCTTCAAATTATACTAGGTGATGCATAAAGGAGAAGTACGTATAATGATTAACAGGTGGAAAACATTGTCAGGGCTGGAAAGACAGTAATGCCAGACACTGCAGGAACTGGTGACAAATATAATGATTGAAACAATTATTAACAAGAGCAGGAGACAGGTTAAAGGGAGAAAAATTCCTCTAAAGCAGCACTATAATAAATGTAGTAAGAGAGATAAATAACTAAAAGGCACAATACCGTGACTGGAACGATACACAAATAACCCGCACATAAAAGAGAGAAGCTTACGACGACGTTTCGGTCCGACTTGGACCATTGACAAAGTCACACTGACTTTGTCAATGGTCCAAGTCGGACCGAAACGTCGTCGTAAGCTTCTCTCTTTTATGTGAGGGTTATTTGTGTACTAAGAGAGAGAACGTTGAATTAACTCTTCATCAGCTGGACGGAAGATAAACACTGTCGTAGTATACAATTAAACCCCTGGATAATACTTTAGTATGAATATTATAATGGTATATAATACCGACAAGTACATAAGACATATATGCAATTGCAATGTATGTATATTCCGTGTTTTTTCCTGTCATTATCCATGGTCCTTGACGGCTTTGTGTCATTTCCATTGCCTAGACGGGTTTCTTTGCCACTTTCTATCCCCCTGGGCATTTGTCACTGTCACATTCAGTCGCCCTGGACGGCTGTCCCTGTCATATTCCCTCACAATTGACGGGTTTCCCTATATTTTTCCATCTCCATGGAAGGGTTTCCTTTTCATAATCTATTGCAAATAATGGGTTTCTCTGTCATTGTTCATCGCTTTGGACTGGTTTCCTTTTTATTTTCTATAGTCTTGGACCGGTTTCAATGTCATTTTTCTCCGCCTTGGACGGGTTTCCTGGTCATTTTCCGTCGCTTTGGACGGGTTTCGCTGTCATTTTTCATTAACTTGGACTGGTTTCCCTGTTATTTTCCATCGCCGTCGAAGGTGACCCTGACATTTTCCATCGCCCTGGACGGCTTTCCTTCTAATAATCCAACGCTCTGAGGGGATTTTCCCGTCATATTCCAACGCAACTGAAGAGTTTAACTATCATTTTCCATCGCACTGGACGGATTTTCCTGTCATTTTCCATATCCCTGGACGGGTTTCCTTGTCATATTTCATCGGCCTGGACGTATTTCCCAGTCATATTGCATCCCTTGATAGGTTTCTTACAAACTGGCATAGTGCCAAATAAGTGGAAAACGGCAAATGTAATACCTATTTTCCAAGCAAGTGACAGGTCCTTAGCTTAGACCTATACACCAATAAGCCTTACCTCCAAAGTGGGAAAATTTATGAAATCAATAATTGCCGAGGCAATTCGTAGCCTTACGAATTTATTATTTTTTTTCACTAAGGTATTTGAGGAGGTAGATCATGGTAATAAATATGATAGTGAACATGGACTTCAGTAAGACTTTTGATAGAGTCCTACATCAGAGACTATTGAGGAAAGTTAAGGCACGCGGAATAGGAGAAATTTTTCCTGGATAGAGGTGTAGTTGACAGATAGGCAGCAGAGAGTTTGCATAAATGGGGAGAAAGCAGAGTGGGGAAGTCACGAGCGGTGTTCCACAGGGGTCAGTGTTGTGCCCTTTGTTGTTCACAGTATACATAAAAGACAGAGGACATTAGAGTACTCCAGGAAAATTCGAATAGATTGATGCAGTGGTCGGAGAAGTGGCAGACGCAGTTTAATACGTACAGACAAATGCAAAGTTCTAAACACTGGACAGGAAAATAACCATGCTACATATAAACTAAATAATGTAGATCTTAATAATACTGATTGCGAAAAGGATTTGGGAGTTCTGGTTAGCAGTAATGTAAAATCAAGACAACAGTGCATAAGTGTTCGCAATACAGTGAACAGATTCCTTGGCTTCATATCAAGAAGCCCTTCGTCTGGGGGGCCCCTCTGGCAGGGAAGCCCGGGGCAGTTGCTTCATTTGCCCTTTTATAAATCCGGCCCTGCGGGTGAAAAGAGTTTAACGATTTTTTATGGTACCCGTCGATAAATCAGTACCTTCGTTCATTGTCCAATCACAGGCGAGCCTGCCAAATGCTGAGGCGACGTGGTTCACTTGCGGTCAGCATTTGCCAGACTTGCCTACTAGCTGGTTGAGTACGGTGCTCTCCCCCTCTCTCTCTCTCTCTCTGGTTTATGTTTTTCCACTCTTTGTCATCGTGTGGTACACTTGTATTCAACTCCTGTACATAGTGTACATAATTGTATATATCTAGTGAAGGAATTACAACTTAAATATTACTGCTGAGTTTGTTTTGCTCCGAAAACCCATTACGACCAGGTTACAGGCCATTCTTTACTGTGTTAGTAATAGCCTCCTAATTTAACAACCAAAGAATTTCATTCAACTCATACCTTTGCAAGTAAATATTTTCAGATCCTAAATTTACAACCAAACAATTACAGTAAAATTTCAACATTCTATCCAACTAGTTACAATCCGTACCTCTGCTGCCACACATTTGTATCTCATTACTTACAAAACAGACCTAACTTGGCAACCAAACAACTAGAACTCGTATTATTATTATTATTAATATGTGGATAAGAAAACTTGCTTAAAGTTACGGGAATTTATTAAAAGAAACGGTGTGTGTTACACTTATAACAGACATACGTGTTACACTTGTAACACATGTGTAACACTGTAACAGACACACAAGTAAACATTCACACAAGCAGACATATATATACACAAACAGACACATACAAACAGAAGCAGACACACACACAAACAGGCACAAACATACACACAAAAACACCCTCAGGAGGCTGTGAGTGGCATGAGCTCCAGGAGGTTGTAAGCATATCAACTACCATAATGAAAATGCTTACTTTATGAATAATATATATATATATATATATATATATATATATATATATATATATATATATATATATATATATATATATATATATATATATATATATATATATATATATATATATATATATATATATATATATATATATATATATATATATATATATATATATATATATATATATATATATATATATATATATATATATATATATATATATATATATATAATAAGTCGGCCGTCTCCCACCGAGGCAGGGTGACCCAAAAAGAAAGAAAATCCCTAAAAAGAAAATACTTTCAGCATCATTCAACACTTTCAACTCACTCACACATAATCACTGTTTTTGCAGAGGTGCCCAGAAAACAATAGTTTAGAAGTACATACGTATAAAAATACACAATATATCCCTCCAAACTGCCAATATCCCAAACCCCTCCTTTAGAGTGCAGGCCTTATACTTTTCATTTCCAGGACTCAAGTCCGGTTATATAAAATAACCGGTTTCCCTGAATCCCTTCACTAAATATTACCCTGCTCACACTCCAACAGCTCGTCAGGTCCCAAATACCATTTGATTTGTCTCCACTCCTATCTAACACGCTCACGCGCGCTTGCTGGAAGTCCAAACCCCTCGCCCACAACACCTCCTTTACCCCCTCCCTCCAACCCTTTCGAGGACGACCCCTACCCCGCCTTCCTTCCCCTACAGATTTATACGCTCTCCATGTTATTCTACTTTGATCCATTCTCTCTAAATGACCAAACCACCTCAACAACTCCTCTTCAGCCCTCTGACTAATACTTTTATTAACTCCACACTTTCTCCTAATTTCCAAACTCCGAATTTTCTGCATAATATTTACACCACACATTCCCTTAGACAGGACATCTCCACTGCCTCCAACCGTCTCCTCGCTGCAGCATTTACCACCCAAGCTTCACACCCATATAAGAGTGTTGGTACTACTATACTTTCATACATTCCCTTCTTTGCCTTCATAGATAACATTTTTTGTCTCCACATATACCTCAACGCACCACTCACCTTTTTTCCTTCATCAATTCTATGATTAACTTCATCCTTCATAAATCCATCCGCTGACACGTCAACTCCCAAATATCTGAAAACATTCACTTCTTCCATACTCCTCCCCAATTTGATATCCAATTTTTCTTTATCTAAATCATTTGATACTCTCATCACCATATTCTTTTCTATGTTCACTTTCAACTTTCTACCTTTACACACACTCCCAAATTCGTCCACTAACCTTTGCAATTTTTCTTTAGAATCTCCCATAAGCACAGTATCATCAGCAAAAAGTAACTGTGTCACTTCCTATTTTGTATTTAATTCCCCATAATTTAATCCCACCCCTCTCCCGAACACCCTAACATTTACTTATTTTACAATCCCATCTATAAATATATTAAACAACCATGGTGACATTACACATCCCTGTGTAAGACCTACTTTTACTGGGAAGTAGTCTCCCTCTCTTCTACACAACCTAACCTGAGCCTCACTATCCTCATAAAAACTCTTCACAGCATTTAGTAACTTACCACCTGTTCCATATACTTGCAACATCTGCCACATTGCTCCTCTATCCACTCTATCATATGCCTTTTCTAAATCCATAAATGCAATAAAAACTTCCCTACCTTTATCTAAATACTGCTCACATATATGCTTCAATGTAAACACTTGGTCTACACATCCCCTACCCACTCTAAAATGTCCTTCCTCACCCGCAATTCTACATTCTGTCTTACCTCTAATTCTTTCACTTTTCCTGGTAAACTCAGTAAACTTATTCCTCTATAATTTTTACAATCTCTTTTGTCCCAATTCCCTTTATATAAAGGGACTATACATGCTCTCCGCCAATCCCTAGGTACCTTCCCCTCTGTCATACAATTATTAAAAAAAAATACCAACCACTCCAACACTGTGTTTGCCCCTGCTTTTAACATTTCTGTCATGATCCCATCAGTTCCTGCTGCTTTACTCCCTTTCATTCTATGTAATGCCTCACGCCCCTCCCCCACACTCACATCCTGCTCTTCTTCACTCCTAAAAACTGGTATACGTCCCTGGCCAGTGCATGAAATTACAACCTCCCTTTCTTCATCGACATTTAAAAGTTCCTCAAAATATTCTCGCCATCTACCCAAAACCTCCATCTCCCTATCTACTAACTCCCCTACTCTGTTTTTAACTGACAAATCCATTTTTCCCTAGGCTTTCTTAACTTGTTTAACTCCAAAAAATTTTCTGATTTTCATTAAAATTTCTTGACAGTACCTCTCCCACTCTATTATCCGCTTTCCTTTTGCACTCTCTCGCCACTCTCTTCACCTTTCTTTCACTCTCCATATACTCTGCTCTTCTTAGAACACTTCTGCTTTGTAAATACCTCTCATAAGCTACATTTTTCTCTTTTATCACACCCTTTACTTCATCATTCCACCAATCACTCCTCTTTCCCCCCTGCACCCACCCTCCTATAACCACAAACTTCTGCCCCACATTCTAATTTTGCATTTTTAAAACTATTCCAACCCTCTTCAACTCCTCCACTACTCATACCTGCACCAGCCCACCTTTCTGCCAATAGTTGCTTATATTTCACTCGAACTTCCTCCTCCCTTAGTTTATACACTTTCACCTCCCTCTTACTTGTTGCCATTTTCCTGTTATCCCATCTACCTCTTACTCTAACTGTAGCTACAACTAGATAATGATCCGATATATCAGTTGCAACTCTATAAACGTGTACATCCTGGAGCCTATCCATCACCCTTTTATCCACCAATACATAATCTAACAAACTACTTTCATTACGTGCTACATCATACCTTGTATATTTATTTATCCTCTTTTTCATAAAATATGTATTACTTTTTACCAAACCTCTTTCTACACATAGCTCAATTAAAAGCTCACCATTTTCATTTACCCCTGGCACCCCAAATTTATCTACTACTCCCTCCACAAGATTTTTGCCCACTTTACCATTAAAATCCCCAACCAGAAGTGCTCTCACACTCGGTTCAAAACTCCCCACGCATTCACTCAACATTTCCCAAAATCTCTTTCTCTCCTCTACACTTCTCTCTTCTCCAGGTGCATATACGCTTACTATAACCCACTTTTCACATCCAACCTTTATTTTACTCCACATAATCCTTGAATTAATGCATTTATAGTCCCTCTTTTCCTGCCATAGCTCATCCTTTAACATTATTGCTACTCCTTCTTTAGCTTTAACTCTATTAGATACCTCTGACCTAATCCCATTTATTCCTCTCCACTGAAACTCACCCACCACCTTCAGCTTTGTTTCACTTAAAGCCAGGACATCCAGCTTCTCATTCATAACATCCACAATCATCTCTTTCTTATCATTCGCACAACATCCACGCACATTCTGACTTCCCACTTCGACAATTTTCTTCTTCTTATTCTTTTTAGTAATTATTACAGGAAAAGGAGTTACTACCCCATTGTTACCGGCATTTTAGTTGACTTTTACGACACGCATGGCTTACGGAGGAAAGATTCTTATTCCACTTCCCCGTGGATATAAAAGGAAAAGTAATAAGACCAAGAACTATTAAGATAAAATCAAAGAAAACTCAGATGAGTGTGTATAAATAAACGTGTACATGTATGTGTAGTGTGACCTAAGTGTAAGTAGAAGTAGCAAGACATACCTGTAATCTTGCATATTTATGAGATAGACAAAAGACACCAGCAATCCTACCATCATGTAAAACAATTACAGGCTTTCGTTTTACACTCACTTGGGAGAACGGTAGTACCTCCCTGGGTGGTTGCTGTCTACCAACCAACTACTGAAATATATATATATATATATATATATATATATATATATATATATATATATATATATATATATATATATATATACATATATATATATGTCGTGCCGAATATGTAAAACTGGTCAATTAGCAAGAACTCATTTAAAATTAAGTCCTTCCTAAAATTTTCTCTTATACGTTTAAAGATATATTTTTTTCATTAATGTTAACGTAAAAATTTAAAACTTTGCGCCAAAAGAATCTTAGAAAACTTACCTAACCTTATCATAACAAGTGCAATTTATTTTAGCCTAACCGAACTAAATATATTTTAAATACGATTACAGTAATTTAATACTAAACAAATACAATGAAATATATTTTTTTCGTTAGGTTCAGAATGATTTTTGGGAAATTATTGCATACACAAATTTTCGCTTGTCTTATATGGCAAGATGAGCGTTGCTATTTAAGCCAAGATCGCAAGTTCTGCCTATTCGGCACGACATATATATATATGTCGTGCCGAATAGGCAGAACTTGCGATCTTGGCTTAAATAGCAACGCTCATCTTGCCATATAGGACAAGCGAAAATTTGTGTATGCAATAATTTCGCCAAAATCATTCTGAACCTAACGAAAAAAATATATTTCACTATGTTTGTTTAGTATTAAATTATTGTAAACAAATCTAAAATCTATTTAGTTGGGTTAGGCTAAAATAAATTGCTCTTGTTATAATAAGGTTAGGTAAGTTTTCTAAGATTCTTTTGGTGCAAAATTATAAATTCTTACATTAACATTAATGAAAAAAATATATCTTTAAACGTATAAGAGAAAATTTTAGAAAGGACTTAATTTTAAATGAGTTCTTGTTAATTGACCAGTTTTTCATATTCGGCACGACATAAATATATATATATATATATATATATATATATATATATATATATATATATATATATATATATATATATATATATATATATATATATATATATATATGTATATATATATATGTATAATATATATTATAGGAATTAGGTTGGTAGACATCAACCGCCCAGGGAGGTACTACCGTCCTGCCAAGTGACTGTAAGACAAAAGCCTGTAATTGTTTTACATGATGGTAGGATTGCTGGTGTCCTTTTTTCTGTCTCATAAACATGCAAGATTTCAGGTACGTCTTGCTACTTCTACTTACACTTAGGTCACACTACACATACATGTACAAGCATATATATACACACACCCCTCTGGGTTTTCTGCTATTTTCTTTCTAGTTCTTGTTCTTGTTTATTTCCTCTTATCTCCATGGGGATGTGGAACACAATTCTTCCTCCATAATCCATGCGTGTTGTAAGAGGCGACTAAAATGCCAGGAGCAAGGGGCTGGTGACCCCTTCTCCTGCATAAATTACTAAAGTATACAGGTCTTCTGTATTATTGTACTGTACTGGTATTCTGTGCTATTGTAATGTACTGGTCTTCTCTGTTACTGTACTGTTCTGGTCTTGTGTGTTGTTCTATTGTACTGGTCTTGTGTGCTATTGTTCTGTACTGGTTAACAAATAACATAAAAAGGCACAATACCGTGATTGGAACGATACACAAATAACCCGCACATAAAAGAGAGAAGCTTACGACGACGTTTCGGTCCGACTTGGACCATATAAAAGTCACACATATACATATACCAAGTCGGACCGAAACGTCGTCGTAAGCTTCTCTCTTTTATGTGCGGGTTATTTGTGTGCTGTACTTGTCTTCTGTGTTATTGTACGGTACTGGTCTTCTGTATTATTCTACTGTACTGGTCTTCTGTGTTATTGTACTGTACTGGTCTTCTGTGTTATTGTACTGTACTCGTATTGTGTGTTGTTGTACTGTACTGGTCTTCTGTGTTATTGTACTGTACTGATCTTCTGTGTTATTGTACTGTACGGATCTTCTGTGTTACTGTATTGTACTCGTCTTCTGTGTTATTGTACTGTACTGGTCTTCTGTGCTTTTGTACTGTACTGGTCTTCTATCTTATTGCACTGTACTGGTCTTCGGCGTTATTGTAGTGTACAGTTCCTCTGTGTTATTGTATTGTTCTGGTCTTCTGTGTTATTATTCAGTACTGATCTTTTGTGTTATTTTACTGTACAGGTCTTCTGTGTTATTAGACAGTACTGGTCTTTTGTGTTATTTACTGTACTGGTCTTCTTTGTTAGTGTACTGTGCTAGTCTTCCGTGTTATTGTACTGCACTGGTCTTCTGTGTTATTGTACTGTACTGGTCTTGTGTGTTATAGTACTGTACTGGTATTCTATATTATTGTACTGTACTGGTCATCTGTGTTATTGTAATGTATTGGTCTTCTCTGTTATTGTACTGTATTGGTGTTGTGTTATTGTACTACTGGTATTGTGTATTATTGTACTGAACTGGTCTTCTGTGTTATTGTAATGTCCTGGTCTTCTGTGTTACTGTACTGTACTGGTCTTAGGTGTTATTGTACTGTAATGATCTTCAATGTTATTGTACTGTACTGGTCTTCGGTGTTATTTTACTGAACTGGTCTTGTGTTTAACTGTACTGTACTGGTCTTCGGTGTTATTTTACTGAACTGGTCTTGTGTGTAACTGTACTGTACTGGTCTTGTGTGTTATTGTACTTTAGTGGTCTTCTGTGTTACTGTACTATACTGGTCTTCTGTGTTAATGTATTGTACTGGTCTTTTGTGTTATTGTACTGTACTGGTCTTCAGTATTATTGTACTGTTCCAGTCTTCTGTGTTATTGTAATGTACTGGTTTTCTGTGTTACTGTACTGGTCTTGTGTGTTGTTGTACTGTACTTATCTTCTGTGTTATTTTACTGTGCTGCTCATCTCTGATATTTTACTGTAGTGGTTTTCTGGTTTATTGCATTTTATTAGTCTTCTGTGTTATTGTACTGAATTGGTCTAGTATGTTATTATACTGTACTGGTTTTGTGTGTTATTGTACTCTACTGGTCTTCCGTATTATTGTACTGTACTGGTCTTCCGTATTATTGTACTGTACTGGTCTTCCGTATTATTGTTCTGTACTGGTCTTCTGAGTTATTGTAATGTACTGTTTTTTTGTGTTATTGTACTGTACTGGTATTGTGTGTTACTGTACTGTACTGGTATTGTGTGTTATTGTACCGTACAGGTCTTGTGTGTTATTGTACTGTTATGGTCTTCTGTGTTATTGTACTGTACTGGTCTTCTGTGTTATTGTACTGTACTGGTCTTCTGTGTTATTGTACTGTACTGATCTTCTGTGTTATTGTACTGTACTAGTCTTCTGTGCTATTGTATTGTACTGGTCTTCTGTGTTATTGTACTGTATTGGTCTTCTCTGTTATTGTACTGTACTGATCTTCTGTGTTATTGTACTGTATTGATCTTCTGTGTTATTGTACTGTACTGGTCTTCTGTATTATTGTACTGTACTGGTCTTCTGTATTCGTTTTCTGTGTTATTGTACCGTAGTGGTCTTCTGTGTTATTGTACTGTACTGGTCTTCTGTATTATTGTACTGTACTGGTCTTCTGTGTTATTGTACTGTATTGGTTTTCTTTGTTATTGTACTGTACTGGTCTTCTGTATTATTGTACTGTACTGGTCTTCTGTGTTATTGTACTGTATTGATCTTCTGTGCTATTGCTCTGTACTGGTCTTTTGTGTTATTGTACTGTACTGGTCTTCTGTGTTATTGTACTGTACTGGTCTTCTGTGTTATTGTACTGTACTGGTCTTCTGTGTTATTGTACTGTACTGGTCTTCTGTGTTATTGTACTGTACTGGTCTTCCGTGTTATTGTAATGTACTGGTCTTGTGCGTTCTTGGACTGTACAGGTCTTCTGTGTTATTGTACTGTACTTGTCTTCTGTGTTATTTTACTTGACTGTTCTTCTATGTTATTGTAGTGTACTGGTCTTCTGTGTTATTGTTTTATTCTGAGCTATTCTACTGTATTAGGCCTTTGTGATATTGTACTCTATTAGTCTTGTGTGTCATTGTACTGTATAGCTCTCCAGTGTTATTGTGCTGTACGGGTCTTCTGTGTTATTATACTTTACTTATCTTATGTGTTATTTTAGTGTACTTATCTTCTGTGTTATTGTACTGTATTGGTCTTCCGGGTTATTGTACTGTATTGGTCTTCTTTGTTACTGTACTGTACTGCTCATCTGTGTTACTGTACTGGTCTTCTGTGCTATTGTATTGTACTTGTCTTATGTGTTATTATACAGTGCTTATCTTATGTGTTATTATACTGTACTGGTCTTCTGTGTTATTGTACTGAACTAGTCTTTTGTGTTACTATACTGTACTGGTCTCTTGCGTTATAGTACTGTACTGATCTTCTGTGTTGTTGTACTGTATTAGTCGTCTGTGTTACTGTACTGTACTGGTCTTCTGTCTTACTGTACTGTAGTGGTATTCTGTGTTATTTTACTGTACTGGTCTTCTGTGTAATTGTACAGTACTAGTCTTCTATGTTATTGTACTGTATTGGTATTCTGTGTTATATACTGTACTGGTCTTCTTTGTTACTGTACTGTAATGGGTTTGTGTGTTATTGTTCTGTACTTGTCTTGTGTGTTGTTGTATTGTAATGGGTTTGTGTTATTGTACTGTACTGGTCTTGTGTGTTATTGTACTATACTGGTCTTACGTGTTATTGTAATGTACTAGTCTTCTGCGTTATTGTACTGTACTGGACCTGTGAGTTATTGTACTGTACAGGTCTCCTGTGTTATTTAATTATTCTGGTCTTCTGCGTTATTGAACTCTACTGGTCTTCTGTGTTATTGTACTATACTGGTCTTCTGTGTTACTATATTGTACTGGTCTTCTGTGATATTGTGCTGTACTGGTCTTCTTTGTTATTGTAATGTGTTGGTCTTCAGTGTTACTGTACTGTACTGGTCTTGTGTGTTATTGTACTATTCTGGTCTTCTGTGTAACTGTATTGTACTGGTCTTCTGTGTTATTGTACTGTACTGGTCTTGTGTGTTATTGTACTGTACTGGTCTTCTGTGTTATTGTACTGTACTGGTCTTCTGTGTTATTGTACTATAGTGGCCTTCTGTGTTATTGTATTGTACTGGTCTTCTGTGTTATTGCACTCTACTGGTCTTCTGTGTTATTGTACTGTACTGGTCTTCTGTGTTATTGTACTGTACTGGTCTTCTGTGTTACTGTACTGTACTGGTCTTCTGTGTTATTGTACTGTACTGGTCTTCTGTGTTACTGTACTGTACTGGTCTTCTGTGTTATTGTACTGTACTGGTCTTCTGTGTTATTGTACTGTACTGGTCTTCTCTGTTACTGTACTGTACTGGTCTTCTGTGTTACTGTACTGTACTGGTCTTCTGTGTTACTGTACTGTACTGGTCTTCTGTGTTACTGTACTGTACTGGTCTTCTGTGTTACTGTACTGTACTGGTCTTCTGTGTTACTGTACTGTACTGGTCTTCTGTGTTACTGTACTGTACTGGTCTTCTGTGTTACTGTACTGTACTGGTCTTCTGTGTTATTGTACTGTACTGGTCTTCTGTGTTACTGTACTGTACTGGTCTTCTGTGTTACTGTACTGTACTGGTCTTCTGTGTTATTGTACTGTACTGGTCTTCTATGTTATTGTACTGTACTGGTCTTCTGTGTTACTGTACTGTACTGGTCTTCTGTGTTACTGTACTGTACTGGTCTTCTGTGTTACTGTACTGTACTGGTCTTCTGTGTTATTGTACTGTACTGGTCTTCTGTGTTATTGTACTGTACTGGTCTTCTGTGTTATTGTACTGTACTGGTCTTCTGTGTTATTGTACTGTACTGGTCTTCAGTGTTACTGTACTGTACTGGTCTTCAGTGTTACTGTACTGATCTTGTATATTGCAATATTGTTATTTTGATTTACTTCTCTTGTGTTATACTGTTCTTCTGTTTTGTTGTGCTACTTTACGTTATTTATGTTTTATGTGTTATTATGCTCTTTTGTGCCACTCTGCTGTTTTATGTCTAACTTTACTTTTTTACTTTTTTGTGTGTGTTATTATACTGTTTTATGTGTTACATTGTTGTTTAATGTGTTAGTATACACTTTAATGTATTAGTGTGCTGTTTTATATATTACTATACTGTTGTATATGTTACTGTACAATTTCATGTGTCTTTATACTGTATAATGTATAAATGTACTGTTTTATGTTACTGTGCTATTCTTACATGTTACTGCACTTGTCTTTGTTATTGTACTTACTGTAAGTCAGTGTAGTGTTCTTACTGTAAGTCAGTGTAGTGTTGTTACTGTAAGTCAGTGTAGTGTACTTACTGTAAGTCAGTGTAGTGTTCTTACTGTAAGTCAGTGTAGTGTTGTTACTGTAAGTCAGTGTAGTGTTCTTACTGTAAGTCAGTGTAGTGTACTTACTGTAAGTCAGTGTAGTATTGTTACTGTAAGTCAGTGTAGTGTTGTTACTGTAAGTCAGTGTAGTGTTCTTACTGTAAGTCAGTGTAGTGTTGTTACTGTAAGTCAGTGTAGTGTTGTTACTGTAAGTCAGTGTAGTGTTGTTACTGTAAGTCAGTGTAGTGTTGTTACTGTAAGTCAGTGTAGTGATGTTACTGTAAGTCAGTGTAGTGGTGTTACTGTAAGTCAGTGTAGTGTTGTTACTGTAAGTCAGTGTAGTGTTGTTACTGTAAGTCAGTGTAGTGTTCTTACTGTAAGTCAGTGTAGTGTTGTTACTGTAAGTCAGTGTAGTGTTGTTACTGTAAGTCAGTGTAGTGTTGTTACTGTAAGTCAGTGTAGTGTTCTTACTGTAAGTCAGTGTAGTGTTCTTACTGTAAGTCAGTGTAGTGTACTTACTGTAAGTCAGTGTAGTGTTGTTACTGTAAGTCAGTGTAGTGTTGTTACTGTAAGTCAGTGTAGTGTTGTTACTGTAAGTCAGTGTAGTGTTCTTACTGTAAGTCAGTGTAGTGTTGTTACTGTAAGTCAGTGTAGTGTTCTTACTGTAAGTCAGTGTAGTGTACTTACTGTAAGTCAGTGTAGTGTACTTGCTGTAAGCCAGTGTAGTGTACTTGCTGTAAGCCAGTGTAGTGTACTTGCTGTAAGTCAGTGTAGTGTACTTGCTGTAAGCCAGTGTAGTGTACTTGCTGTAAGTCAGTGTAGTGTACTTGCTGTAAGTCAGTGTAGTGTACTTGCTGTAAGTCAGTGTAGTGTACTTACTGTTAGTCAGTGTAGTTTTCTTACTGTAAGTCAGTGTAGTGTTGTTACTGTAAGTCAGTGTAGTGTTGTTACTGTAAGTCAGTGTAGTGTACTTACTGTAAGTCAGTGTAGTGTTCTTACTGTAAGTCAGTGTAGTGTTGTTACTGTAAGTCAGTGTAGTGTACTTACTGTAAGTCAGTGTAGTGTACTTACTGTAAGTCAGTGTAGTGTACTTACTGTAAGTCAGTGTAGTGTACTTACTGTAAGTCAGTGTAGTGTTCTTACTGTAAGTCAGTGTAGTGTTGTTACTGTAAGTCAGTGTAGTGTTGTTACTGTAAGTCAGTGTAGTGTTGTTACTGTAAGTCAGTGTAGTGTTCTTACTGTAAGTCAGTGTAGTGTACTTACTGTAAGTCAGTGTAGTGTACTTACTGTAAGTCAGTGTAGTGTTGTTACTGTAAGTCAGTGTAGTGTACTTACTGTAAGTCAGTGTAGTGTTGTTACTGTAAGTCAGTGTAGTGTTCTTACTGTAAGTCAGTGTAGTGTTGTTACTGTAAGTCAGTGTAGTGTTGTTACTGTAAGTCAGTGTAGTGTTGTTACTGTAAGTCAGTGTAGTGTTGTTACTGTAAGTCAGTGTAGTGTTGTTACTGCAAGTCAGTGTAGTGTTGTTACTGTAAGTCAGTGTAGTGATGTTACTGTAAGTCAGTGTAGTGGTGTTACTGTAAGTCAGTGTAGTGTTGTTACTGTAAGTCAGTGTAGTGTTGTTACTGTAAGTCAGTGTAGTGTTGTTACTGTAAGTCAGTGTAGTGTTGTTACTGTAAGTCAGTGTAGTGTACTTACTGTAAGTCAGTGTAGTGTACTTACTGTAAGTCAGTGTAGTGTTCTTACTGTAAGTCAGTGTAGTGTTCTTACTGTAAGTCAGTGTAGTGTACTTACTGTAAGTCAGTGTAGTGTACTTACTGTAAGTCAGTGTAGTGTACTTACTGTAAGTCAGTGTAGTGTACTTACTGTAAGTCAGTGTAGTGTACTTACTGTAAGTCAGTGTAGTGTTGTTACTGTAAGTCAGTGTAGTGTACTTACTGTAAGTCAGTGTAGTGTACTTACTGTAAGTCAGTGTAGTGTACTTACTGTAAGTCAGTGTAGTGTACTTACTGTAAGTCAGTGTAGTGTTCTTACTGTAAGTCAGTGTAGTGTACTTACTGTAAGTCAGTGTAGTGTACTTACTGTAAGTCAGTGTAGTGTACTTACTGTAAGTCAGTGTAGTGTACTTACTGTAAGTCAGTGTAGTGTACTTACTGTAAGTCAGTGTAGTGTACTTACTGTAAGTCAGTGTAGTGTTCTTACTGTAAGTCAGTGTAGTGTTCTTACTGTAAGTCAGTGTAGTGTACTTACTGTAAGTCAGTGTAGTGTTCTTACTGTAAGTCAGTGTAGTGTTCTTACTGTAAGTCAGTGTAGTGTTCTTACTGTGAGTCAGTGTAGTGTTCTTACTGTAAGTCAGTGTAGTGTACTTACTGTAAGTCAGTGTAGTGTTCTTACTGTAAGTCAGTGTAGTGTTGTTACTGTAAGTCAGTGTAGTGTACTTACTGTATGTCAGTGTAGTGTACTTACTGTAAGTCAGTGTAGTGTAAGTCTTACTGTAAGTCAGTGTAGTGTTCTTACTGTAAGTCAGTGTAGTGTTACTTACTGTGTAGTCTTAGTAAGTCAGTGTAGTGTTGTTACTGTAAGTCAGTGTAGTGTTGTTACTGTAAGTCAGTGTAGTGTTGTTACTGTAAGTCAGTGTAGTGTTGTTACTGTAAGTCAGTGTAGTGTTGTTACTGTAAGTCAGTGTAGTGTTGTTACTGTAAGTCAGTGTAGTGTACTTACTGTAAGTCAGTGTAGTGTACTTACTGTAAGTCAGTGTAGTGTACTTACTGTAAGTCAGTGTAGTGTACTTACTGTAAGTCAGTGTAGTGTACTTACTGTAAGTCAGTGTAGTGTACTTACTGTAAGTCAGTGTAGTGTTGTTACTGTAAGTCAGTGTAGTGTACTTACTGTAAGTCAGTGTAGT
The DNA here is from genome assembly GCF_038502225.1 of Cherax quadricarinatus. Classification (NCBI taxonomy): domain Eukaryota; kingdom Metazoa; phylum Arthropoda; class Malacostraca; order Decapoda; family Parastacidae; genus Cherax; species Cherax quadricarinatus. Next base: position 68,014 of record NW_027195828.1, read on the forward strand.
GTACTTACTGTAAGTCAGTGTAGTGTACTTACTGTAAGTCAGTGTAGTGTACTTACTGTAAGTCAGTGTAGTGTACTTACTGTAAGTCAGTGTAGTGTACTTACTGTAAGTCAGTGTAGTGTACTTACTGTAAGTCAGTGTAGTGTACTTACTGTAAGTCAGTGTAGTGTACTTACTGTAAGTCAGTGTAGTGTACTTACTGTAAGTCAGTGTAGTGTACTTACTGTAAGTCAGTGTAGTGCACTTACTGTAAGTGTAGTGTACTTACTGTAAGTCAGTGTAGTGTACTTACTGTAAGTATAATGTACTTACTGTAAGTCAGTGTAGTGTACTTACTGTAAGTGTAGTGTACTTACTGTAAGTCAGTGTAGTGTACTTACTGTAAGTCAGTGTAGTGTACTTACTGTAAGTCAGTGTAGTGTACTTACTGTAAGTCAGTGTAGTGTACTTACTGTAAGTCAGTGTAGTGTACTTACTGTAAGTCAGTGTAGTGTACTTACTGTAAGTCAGTGTAGTGTACTTACTGTAAGTCAGTGTAGTGTTCTTACTGTAAGTCAGTGTAGTGTACTTACTGTAAGTCAGTGTAGTGTTCTTACTGTAAGTCAGTGTAGTGTTCTTACTGTAAGTCAGTGTAGTGTTCTTACTGTAAGTCAGTGTAGTGTACTGTAAGTCAGTGTAGTTACTGTAAGTCAGTGTACTTACTGTAAGTAGTGTGTACTTACTGTAAGTCAGTGTAGTGTACTTACTGTAAGTCAGTGTAGTGTACTTACTGTAAGTCAGTGTAGTGTACTTACTGTAAGTCAGTGTAGTGTACTTACTGTAAGTCAGTGTAGTGTACTTACTGTAAGTCAGTGTAGTGTACTTACTGTAAGTCAGTGTAGTGTTGTTACTGTAAGTCAGTGTAGTGTTGTTACTGTAAGTCAGTGTAGTGTTGTTACTGTAAGTCAGTGTAGTGTTGTTACTGTAAGTCAGTGTAGTGTACTTACTGTAAGTCAGTGTAGTGTTGTTACTGTAAGTCAGTGTAGTGTACTTACTGTAAGTCAGTGTAGTGTACTTACTGTAAGTCAGTGTAGTGTACTTACTGTAAGTCAGTGTAGTGTTCTTACTGTAAGTCAGTGTAGTGTACTTACTGTAAGTCAGTGTAGTGTACTTACTGTAAGTCAGTGTAGTGTTCTTACTGTAAGTCAGTGTAGTGTACTTACTGTAAGTCAGTGTAGTGTACTTACTGTAAGTCAGTGTAGTGTACTTACTGTAAGTCAGTGTAGTGTACTTACTGTAAGTCAGTGTAGTGTACTTACTGTAAGTCAGTGTAGTGTACTTACTGTAAGTCAGTGTAGTGTACTTACTGTAAGTCAGTGTAGTGTACTTACTGTAAGTCAGTGTAGTGTACTTACTGTAAGTCAGTGTAGTGTACTTACTGTAAGTCAGTGTAGTGTACTTACTGTAAGTCAGTGTAGTGTTCTTACTGTAAGTCAGTGTAGTGTACTTACTGTAAGTCAGTGTAGTGTACTTACTGTAAGTCAGTGTAGTGTACTTACTGTAAGTCAGTGTAGTGTACTTACTGTAAGTCAGTGTAGTGTACTTACTGTAAGTCAGTGTAGTGTTACTTACTGTAAGTCAGTGTAGTGTACTTACTGTAAGTCAGTGTAGTGTACTTACTGTAAGTCAGTGTAGTGTACTTACTGTAAGTCAGTGTAGTGTACTTACTGTAAGTCAGTGTAGTGTACTTACTGTAAGTCAGTGTAGTGTACTTACTGTAAGTCAGTGTAGTGTACTTACTGTAAGTCAGTGTAGTGTACTTACTGTAAGTCAGTGTAGTGTACTTACTGTAAGTCAGTGTAGTGTACTTACTGTAAGTCAGTATAGTGTACTTACTGTAAGTCAGTATAGTGTACTTACTGTAAGTCAGTGTAGTGTACTTACTGTAAGTCAGTGTAGTGTACTTACTGTAAGTCAGTGTAGTGTACTTACTGTAAGTCAGTGTAGTGTACTTACTGTAAGTCAGTGTAGTGTACTTACTGTAAGTCAGTGTAGTGTACTTACTGTAAGTCAGTGTAGTGTACTTACTGTAAGTCAGTGTAGTGTACTTACTGTAAGTCAGTGTAGTGTACTTACTGTAAGTCAGTGTAGTGTACTTACTGTAAGTCAGTGTAGTGTACTTACTGTAAGTCAGTGTAGTGTACTTACTGTAAGTCAGTGTAGTGTACTTACTGTAAGTCAGTGTAGTGTACTTACTGTAAGTCAGTGTAGTGTACTTACTGTAAGTCAGTGTAGTGTACTTACTGTAAGTCAGTGTAGTGTTGTTACTGTAAGTCAGTGTAGTGTTGTTACTGTAAGTCAGTGTAGTGTACTTACTGTAAGTCAGTGTAGTGTACTTACTGTAAGTCAGTATAGTGTACTTACTGTAAGTCAGTGTAGTGTACTTACTGTAAGTCAGTGTAGTGTACTTACTGTAAGTCAGTGTAGTGTACTTACTGTAAGTCAGTGTAGTGTACTTACTGTAAGTCAGTGTAGTGTAAGTCAGTGTAGTTACTGTAAGTCAGTGTAGTGTACTTACTGTAAGTCAGTGTAGTGTACTTACTGTAAGTCAGTGTAGTGTACTTACTGTAAGTCAGTGTAGTGTACTTACTGTAAGTCAGTGTAGTGTACTTACTGTAAGTCAGTGTAGTGTACTTACTGTAAGTCAGTGTAGTGTACTTACTGTAAGTCAGTGTAGTGTACTTACTGTAAGTCAGTGTAGTGTACTTACTGTAAGTCAGTGTAGTGTACTTACTGTAAGTCAGTGTAGTGTACTTACTGTAAGTCAGTGTAGTGTACTTACTGTAAGTCAGTGTAGTGTACTTACTGTAAGTCAGTGTAGTGTACTTACTGTAAGTCAGTGTAGTGTACTTACTGTAAGTCAGTGTAGTGTACTTACTGTAAGTCAGTGTAGTGTACTTACTGTAAGTCAGTGTAGTGTACTTACTGTAAGTCAGTGTAGTGTACTTACTGTAAGTCAGTGTAGTGTACTTACTGTAAGTCAGTGTAGTGTACTTACTGTAAGTCAGTGTAGTGTACTTACTGTAAGTCAGTGTAGTGTACTTACTGTAAGTCAGTGTAGTGTACTTACTGTAAGTCAGTGTAGTGTACTTACTGTAAGTCAGTGTAGTGTACTTACTGTAAGTCAGTGTAGTGTACTTACTGTAAGTCAGTGTAGTGTACTTACTGTAAGTCAGTGTAGTGTACTTACTGTAAGTCAGTGTAGTGTACTTACTGTAAGTCAGTGTAGTGTACTTACTGTAAGTCAGTGTAGTGTACTTACTGTAAGTCAGTGTAGTGTACTTACTGTAAGTCAGTGTAGTGTACTTACTGTAAGTCAGTGTAGTGTACTTACTGTAAGTCAGTGTAGTGTACTTACTGTAAGTCAGTGTAGTGTACTTACTGTAAGTCAGTGTAGTGTACTTACTGTAAGTCAGTGTAGTGTACTTACTGTAAGTCAGTGTAGTGTACTTACTGTAAGTCAGTGTAGTGTACTTACTGTAAGTCAGTGTAGTGTACTTACTGTAAGTCAGTGTAGTGTACTTACTGTAAGTCAGTGTAGTGTACTTGTACTGTAAGTCAGTGTAGTGTACTTACTGTAAGTCAGTGTAGTGTACTTACTGTAAGTCAGTGTAGTGTACTTACTGTAAGTCAGTGTAGTGTACTTACTGTAAGTCAGTGTAGTGTACTTACTGTAAGTCAGTGTAGTGTACTTACTGTAAGTCAGTGTAGTGTACTTACTGTAAGTCAGTGTAGTGTACTTACTGTAAGTCAGTGTAGTGTACTTACTGTAAGTCAGTGTAGTGTACTTACTGTAAGTCAGTGTAGTGTACTTACTGTAAGTCAGTGTAGTGTACTTACTGTAAGTCAGTGTAGTGTACTTACTGTAAGTCAGTGTAGTGTACTTACTGTAAGTCAGTGTAGTGTACTTACTGTAAGTCAGTGTAGTGTACTTACTGTAAGTCAGTGTAGTGTACTTACTGTAAGTCAGTGTAGTGTACTTACTGTAAGTCAGTGTAGTGTACTTACTGTAAGTCAGTGTAGTGTACTTACTGTAAGTCAGTGTAGTGTACTTACTGTAAGTCAGTGTAGTGTACTTACTGTAAGTCAGTGTAGTGTACTTACTGTAAGTCAGTGTAGTGTACTTACTGTAAGTCAGTGTAGTGTACTTACTGTAAGTCAGTGTAGTGTACTTACTGTAAGTCAGTGTAGTGTACTTACTGTAAGTCAGTGTAGTGTACTTACTGTAAGTCAGTGTAGTGTACTTACTGTAAGTCAGTGTAGTGTACTTACTGTAAGTCAGTGTAGTGTACTTACTGTAAGTCAGTGTAGTGTTGTTACTGTAAGTCAGTGTAGTGTTCTTACTGTAAGTCAGTGTAGTGTACTTACTGTAAGTCAGTGTAGTGTTCTTACTGTAAGTCAGTGTAGTGTACTTACTGTAAGTCAGTGTAGTGTACTTACTGTAAGTCAGTGTAGTGTACTTACTGTAAGTCAGTGTAGTGTACTTACTGTAAGTGTAGTGTACTTACTGTAAGTCAGTGTAGTGTACTTACTGTAAGTGTAGTGTACTTACTGTAAGTCAGTGTAGTGTACTTGTTGTAAGTCAGTGTAGTGTACTTGCTGTAAGCCAGCGTAGTGTACTTGCTGTAAGCCAGCGTAGTGTACTTGCTGTAAGTCAGCGTAGTGTACTTGCTGTAAGTCAGTGTAGTGTACTTGCTGTACTTGCTGTAAGCCAGCGTAGTGTACTTGCTGTAAGTCAGTGTAGTGTACTTGCTGTAAGTCAGTGTAGTGTACTTGCTGTAAGTCAGTGTAGTGTACTTACTGTAAGTCAGTGTAGTGTACTTACTGTAAGTCAGTGTAGTGTACGTACTGTACAGTGTAGTGTACTTACTGTAAGTCAGTGTAGTGTACTTACTGTAAGTCAGTGTAGTGTACTTACTGTAAGTCAGTGTAGTGTACTTACTGTAAGTCAGTGTAGTGTTGTTACTGTAAGTCAGTGTAGTGTACTTACTGTAAGTCAGTGTAGTGTTCTTACTGTAAGTCAGTGTAGTGTACTTACTGTAAGTCAGTGTAGTGTTGTTACTGTAAGTCAGTGTAGTGTTGTTACTGTAAGTCAGTGTAGTGTACTTACTGTAAGTCAGTGTAGTGTTGTTACTGTAAGTCAGTGTAGTGTACTTACTGTAAGTCAGTGTAGTGTTGTTACTGTAAGTCAGTGTAGTGTACTTACTGTAAGTCAGTGTAGTGTTCTTACTGTAAGTCAGTGTAGTGTACTTACTGTAAGTCAGTGTAGTGTACTTACTGTAAGTCAGTGTAGTGTACTTACTGTAAGTCAGTGTAGTGTTCTTACTGTAAGTCAGTGTAGTGTTCTTACTGTAAGTCAGTGTAGTGTTCTTACTGTAAGTCAGTGTAGTGTTCTTACTGTAAGTCAGTGTAGTGTTCTTACTGTAAGTCAGTGTAGTGTTCTTACTGTAAGTCAGTGTAGTGTTCTTACTGTAAGTCAGTGTAGTGTTCTTACTGTAAGTCAGTGTAGTGTTCTTACTGTAAGTCAGTGTAGTGTTCTTACTGTAAGTCAGTGTAGTGTTCTTACTGTAAGTCAGTGTAGTGTTCTTACTGTAAGTCAGTGTAGTGTTCTTACTGTAAGTCAGTGTAGTGTTCTTACTGTAAGTCAGTGTAGTGTTCTTACTGTAAGTCAGTGTAGTGTTCTTACTGTAAGTCAGTGTAGTGTTCTTACTGTAAGTCAGTGTAGTGTTCTTACTGTAAGTCAGTGTAGTGTTCTTACTGTAAGTCAGTGTAGTGTTCTTACTGTAAGTCAGTGTAGTGTTCTTAATGTAAGTCAGTGTAGTGTTCTTACTGTAAGTCAGTGTAGTGTTCTTACTGTAAGTCAGTGTAGTGTTCTTACTGTAAGTCAGTGTAGTGTTCTTACTGTAAGTCAGTGTAGTGTTCTTACTGTAAGTCAGTGTAGTGTTCTTACTGTAAGTCAGTGTAGTGTTCTTACTGTAAGTCAGTGTAGTGTTCTTACTGTAAGTCAGTGTAGTGTTCTTATTGTAAGTCAGTGTAGTGTTCTTACTGTAAGTCAGTGTAGTGTTCTTACTGTAAGTCAGTGTAGTGTTCTTATTGTAAGTCAGTGTAGTGTTCTTACTGTAAGTCAGTGTAGTGTTCTTACTGTAAGTCAGTGTAGTGTTCTTACTGTAAGTCAGTGTAGTGTTCTTACTGTAAGTCAGTGTAGTGTTCTTACTGTAAGTCAGTGTAGTGTTCTTACTGTAAGTCAGTGTAGTGTTCTTATTGTAAGTCAGTGTAGTGTTCTTACTGTAAGTCAGTGTAGTGTTCTTACTGTAAGTCAGTGTAGTGTTCTTGGTTGTAAATGTTTTGGTGATGCAGAAATACTGTCGTAAAGGTCACTTTTAACTTGAATTGTAGTTAAGTGTTCTCTAATGTACACTTTTGCGTTTTGCTGTACCAGTTTTATGTATGCCTTTACAATTCTTGTATGTGTACATTCTTGCTGTATCTCTGACGTAAGCTGAAGGTTCTACTCTGCTATATACACCAAATACTTCAAATCTGTACACTGCGTCTTACTCAACAGTGTCTCCTACACTGGCATTTATGTGTCTCCAAGCATCACTCTGCATTCCCAGCAAGCATCTTGCATCACTCTGCATTCCCAGCAAGCATCTTGCATCACTCTGCATTCTCAGCAAGCATCTTGCATCACTCTGCATTCTCAGCAAGCATCTTGCATCACTCTGCATTCCCAGCACTTTCACTTAATGTCTTCCAGAATTCTTTTTTCGTATCTGTATTTTTCTCATATTTAAAATATATATCCAAATAAACCTATCCACAATACGATGGTCTCGATCTGCCCACCAAAAAGATTTCGACAGCCATTTCTGTAACCTGGCTAGTTCCTCTCATTGCTGCTGTTTTGACTACTGCAGTATTTTTTTTCCCAATGATTTCTTGCTCTAATATACGTTTGAAACCCTAGTACCATAAGCCTTCTTCTTTGCATAAAGTATTTCTTTTCTTTATTAACTATTGTTAAATAATGTTCTTCATAAATATATTTTAGAGTTCTGTCTATCACTGTGCACGACTCTGATGTATTTCACTAGCACAAGTTGGTAACAAAGTTAGACTCGTGTAAAGATATGAGACTCTTGTTATTAAAATTATTCTTGTCTGTTTACCAGCAAAAAAAAGTGCAGTGGAATGCTACAACCTATTATGCAGACGTAACTTTTGTACAATACTTCAGTAGTTATGGCAGGTTCATATGTTCCCTTCCAATTACGGTAGTTTCAGAGGTATTCTTCCAACAGTGGAAGTCATTATACGTTCAATAAATAGCTTTGTATTAAGCACTGCTTCTCTACTGTGTTAGTCACTGTGGTTACAATATCTTCAACAGATTCAAAAGCATAATTGTAACCTTTCAATAAATACATGTTGCAGTATTTAAAAGACCGTCATAATGAGATAAGTCCTTAATGACAGAAGAATCACTGACCATCACAAACATAAAACAAAAACTCCCCCCCCCCAAAAAAAAAAAAAAATACCAGTTTTTGAGATCTGATTTAGTGACAAAAGCAATTTTGTCAGAGCATTTTACAGCCTGGCCAACACGTCTCCTGGCCAACACGTCTCCTGGCCGACACATCTACTGGCCGACACGTCTCCTTGTTAATGTATCAGATGAGCTTCAATTAACGAATATCATCTGATGTCATTTTATACTGATGTCATTTTATACTGATTTATAAAGCAACATCGAAAATCATACCAACTTAAATGATTAAGTTGAAAATTATTCAATGAAAAAATGAATGCAGAAATATTTCTTTGTAAATAGATCACTTGAGGAGTTGTGTCAACTCCAGTAGAAAGTTGTAAGTGCAGTAACTACTGTCAACTCCAGTAGAAAGTTGTAAGTGCAGTAACTACTGTCAACTCCAGTAGAAAATTGTAAGTGCAATAACTACTGTCAACTCCAGTAGAAAGTTGTAAGTGCAATAACTACTGTCAACTCCAGTAGAAAGTTGTAAGTGCAGTAACTACTGTCAACTCCAGTAGAAAGTTGTAAGTGCAATAACTACTGTCAACTCCAGTAGAAAGTTGTAAGTGCAATAACTACTGTCAACTCCAGTAGAAAGTTGTAAGTGCAATAACTACTGTCAACTCCAGTAGAAAGTTGTAAGTGCAATAACTACTGTCAACTCCAGTAGAAAGTTGTAAGTGCAATAACTACTGTCAACTCCAGTAGAAAGTTGTAAGTGCAATAACTACTGTCAACTCCAGTAGAAAGTTGTAAGTGCAATAACTACTGTCAACTCCAGTAGAAAGTTGTAAGTGCAATAACTACTGTCAACTCCAGTAGAAAGTTGTAAGTGCAATAACTACTGTCAACTCCAGTAGAAAGTTGTAAGTGCAATAACTACTGTCAACTCCAGTAGAAAGTTGTAAGTGCAGTAACTACTGTCAACTTTAACACTAATTATGAAACACAACAAAAATATATAATACAACATAGATAATTACGAAATGTTAATTAACCCTTATAAAACTTATGCGAAATATAAATAATATAATAATAATAGGAAATCAAGTTCACCCTATTAGGGAAATACATTATTAAAAATAATTATGATACAAAATTAATACAAATATCAAGTATAATACTAGGTGAATATATTTTATATTTAATATATTATGAAATATATTCATGCATTTCAGATAAATATGAATATATTGATATCTATTTTCTCGGTTTAATATTATTACTCAAGTTAATTACAAAACAAATGAAATGAAACGCGAAATCAAAACACTTACAATGTTATATATGTGTGACCTGCTTGTTTCAGGTGTTTGCCAACAACAAGCTGTGTTTGTTGTAGACAAACACCTGAGAGTTATAGACAAAAAAAAAAAACACTTCTGTTCATTAGTTTATGGATTTGATAAAACAGAAAGAGTAATATGTATCTGAATAATAACGATATTTTTCACAAATATGTTTACTGTCTCCATGGAAATTAATAATCACATAATGACTTATAATTCGTAGAGAAGAAACACTAATAGAGGGACGAAGCACCGAAATGGAACATAAACCAAAAAAAAAACAACAAGGAAAGAAAGTACAAGCAAGGGAATATACACTGGAGAAGGCAGCAAACAAGAAGAAAATAAGCACTTTGGACAAGGGAATAAAGGAGGAAACTGAAAAAAACCCAACTTATGGATAAAAACATACTTCGGAAAATGGTAAGAAAGAAAGAACAAGCAAAGAACCACAGGACACACATTCTTGAGGAAGAACATTAACCAAAAGGACAATGAATACCAGTGGGAAAGACAAGGAACTCTAGCAAGAAAATAAGAACCAGCTCAGTGTTTACAGAAAGCTTCTAACACATCAACTTGTGTCAATTATTTCAACAATCACTCTAAGTTAAGAAAAGAACTGTGTCTAGTCTACTGCTAAGAGATTCAGGGATTTGCTGGCCAAGCCGTTTAGAACAAGAAGTTTCCAGTATAAACCAATAAGTCAGAAAAACTGTGCATCCTGACTACTACATCCAAGAAGGTGAACACAAAGTCAGGCAGAAAACTATCATAAAACAACTCCAGCGACTAACAGAGAAAACATTGTGATGAATGGTTTGAAAAACCGACAAGTTGAAGATTGAGACACTTATGCAGCATATAGGAATCTTTATTCAGGAAACGTTTCGCCACACAGTGGCTTCATCAGTCCAATACAAAGAGGAAGGCGTAAGGAGAGGAGGAGTATGAGGTAATCAGTCCCTCAGCCTGGAGTCGATGTGTTCAGTCCATCAATCTTGTAGAATGTACAGCATAGGGCCGTAGACGTGGCTTATATACTGTAGTGAGGTGAGGTGAAGCAGGCGGAGGCGGGGTCATAGTGGTACCATCCACTAGTCGAAGTAGGTCTTCGTCCAAAGGTTGAACAAGTGTTGAAGAATTCTTTGTAACAAGATCCCATGATGCTGCAGTGTCTGACAGTTGTGATGAATGGTTTGAAAAACCGACAAGTTGAGAAAACATTGTTTTCCATAATATCATTCAGGAGAATCGCGAATATTTAGCTATCATAATCTCCTGTCCTAATAAAATAGACAATTGTTTCTCAAAAAAAGACAAACAGGAATGTAAAAAGTCTTCGTCAAGACAGTGACCTTCTTTGCACAGTGAAGATCTGACGTCAGTTTCCACGTAGGATGCTGGAACACAAGACCTGGCGTCAGTTTCCACGTAGGATGCTGGAACACAAGACCTGGCGTCAGTTTCCACGTAGGATGCTGGAACACAAGACCTGGCGTCAGTTTCCACGTAGGATGCTGGAACACAAGATCTGGCGTCAGTTTCCACGTAGGATGCTGGAACACAAGACCTGGCGTCAGTTTCCACGTAGGATGCTGGAACACAAGACCTGGCGTCAGTTTCCACGTAGGATGCTGGAACACAAGACCTGGCGTCAGTTTCCACGTAGGATGCTGGAACACAAGACCTGGCGTCAGTTTCCACGTAGGATGCTGGAACACAAGACCTGGCGTCAGTTTCCACGTAGGATGCTGGAACACAAGACCTGGCGTCAGTTTCCACGTAGGATGCTGGAACACAAGACCTGGCGTCAGTTTCCACGTAGGATGCTGGAACACAAGACCTGGCGTCAGTTTCCACGTAGGATGCTGGAACACAAGACCTGGCGTCAGTTTCCACGTAGGATGCTGGAACACAAGACCTGGCGTCAGTTTCCACGTAGGATGCTGGAACACAAGACCTGGCGTCAGTTTCCACGTAGGATGCTGGAACACAATACCTGGCGTCAGTTTCCACGTAGGATGCTGGAACACAAGACCTGGCGTCAGTTTCCACGTAGGATGCTGGAACACAAGACCTGGCGTCAGTTTCCACGTAGGATGCTGGAACACAAGACCTGGCGTCAGTTTCCACGTAGGATGCTGGAACACAAGACCTGGCGTCAGTTTCCACGTAGGATGCTGGAACACAAGACCTGGCGTCAGTTTCCACGCAGGATGCTGGAACACAAGACCTGGCATCAGTTTCCACGTAGGATGCTGGAACACAAGACAACTATGAAATACGGACAGGTGAACTCTGCTTTGTTCCAGTATCTCAAAAATAAAACTATTCCAGCTTTTTATTTTTTACGTTTTCTTAACACTTATAATAACATAATATTTAGCATATGTTAAGATCAGGTTTTTTATAACTGATCTTCTATGATTTTGTACAGTGTCTAATGATAAACTCTCAAACTAGTCCTCAATAATTGATCTTACAATATGTAAATAAATACCAAAAAAGTCACAATACCGTGACTGGAACGATACACAAATAACCCGCACGTAAAAGAGAGAAGCTTACGACGACGTTACGGTCCGACTTGGACCATTGACAAAGTCACACTAACCAGAAGTGGAGCAGGACGGATACATATAGGCAGGAAGAGGTGGTGGAAGAGGTGGTGGTGGTAGTAGTAGTAGTAGTAGTAGTAGTACAAGAATGGTATATAATACCGGCAAGATGAAATTAAGACACATGCGCAACACCCGGGCATCCCTATCGTAGACGTTTTGCCATCCAGCCAGCCACTGAATGGCGAAACGTCCACAACAAAGACAACCAGACGCCGCACATGTGTCTTAATTTCATCAGAAGTTGTAGTAGTAGTAGTAGTAGAAGAGGTAGTAGTAGTTGTGGTGGTAGAAGTGGGAAATAAGGAGGACGAGCCAGTCAAATACAAAGGAAGGGGAGCACTGCAAGAGAGCTAGGTGCCCACTGAGGGAGAGCAAGCGCACAGAGGTGCGTGAAAGGGGAAGTGGTGAAATAAATGAAGAGGGAGCAGAAACACGAGACAGAAGAAAGACAACCCAGAGGAGAAAAGGAAAGAGGAAAGGGGGAGAGGGAGAAGAAGAAAAAGAAAAAGAAAAAATGAGTAGTCAGGTTAAGTCACGGGTGTTCTGAAGTTTGGAGCACTTTACAATGTAGGGGGAGAGGAAGGCATCTACAGAGACGAAGCCAGGGCTAAGGTTCATACAAGGAAAGTTGTGTATTAGAGAGGATTCAACTAGACGGCGACTGTTCGAGTTGGAAGTAGGGAAGACAGTTTTAGCAGAAGACCAGTCAGTAGGATGGCTATGATCTTTGACGTGACAGAGAAGAGCATTGTTAGTGTCGGCAAGCCTAACACTATTTTTGTGCTCCCTAAGTCTGTCAGAAAGAGATCGACCAGTTTCTCCGAAGTATTGAAGAGGACAGGAGGAGCAAGAAATAGAGTAGACACCAGGAACATCTGTAGAGGGAGGAGAGGTATGAACGAGATTAGTGCGAAGAGTGTTAGTCTGGCGGAAGGTAACCTTGATGTCTAAGGGACGGAGAGAATTGTTGAGATTAGAAAGACCGGAAATGCAGGGAAGGCAGAGCATAGAAGAGTTCCCAGGAGTAGAGAGTGTGGGAGAGAAGAAATTACGTTTAGCACGTGAGAGGGCAGAGTCTATGAAATGGGAAGGGTAGCCAAGACTGGAAAACGAATTATGAAGAGTGGAAATTTCTGCTGGAAGGAACTGAGGATCACAGATGCGGAGGGCACGGAGAAAGAGGGAGATAAGAACACTTTTCTTGACAGGGGAAGCATGATAGGAAAAGTAGTGAATGTACATGCCACTGTGCATAGGTTTTCGGTAAACGGAAAAGAAAAAACCTGTATCTGAGCGGTGGACATGGACATCAAGGAAAGGAAGCAAGGAATTAGATTCCCATTCAGCTTTAAACTTAATGGAAGGGGCAAGATTATTAAGAGCTTCAAGAAAAGGTTGGAAGAGACTGGAGTCATGAGGCCACAGAGCAAAGATGTCATCCACGTAGCGGAGCCAGAGTGAAGGTTGCAAATCGATGGTAGGAAGAAGAACAGTCTCGAAGTATGCCATGTAAAGATTAGCAAGGACAGGAGAGAGAGGAGAGCCCATAGCGACACCGAAGGTTTGAGAATAATATTTCCCTTAGAAGGAAAAGGAGTTAAGAGTCCACACAGAGGCGGATAAGATCAAGAAAGACATCAGTAGGTATAGGGAGATGAAGAAACCCTTCATGGGCCTTCTCTCTAAGGAAATCAAGAACATCATCAAGAGGGACATCTTTTATGTGCGGGTTATTTGTGTATGTAGATAAATAAATAAATGTATGTATATAATTTTTTTTTATCATTTTTGAAAAGTTTCTGTATAATGCTGTACAGTCCATCACACACTCGGCTATAAAAATGTTTCACTTGATTTTTCAAAATCATCACTATTATTTGTTGTTAAACGTGTCCCCACATATCCCAACATCAAATAGCATCAGTCATTCCAGGAACTCCTATCATTCTGCGTTATTTAATTCATGTTTCCTCTGTGGAACAATATCACGACCTTCCAAGTCTAGTTTGTCCAGCACAGAGAATTTTCAGTTGGTCACCATTTCATTAGCAGTTGGTGTCAAGCTCCTGGGCTTGAGGTTTGTTAGGTTTCTATTTATCTAGGACTGTTTTTCTGCGAACGAATGAGGACACAACCAAGGAATGATAATGGCCACCCTCTACTGTGTTCGCTCATAAACCATACCACGGGTGGGGTTCGAATCCGCGGTCAGAAAGTCTCAGAACTCCAGACCGTGGGTAACGCGACGGCCTGGAGTTTTGAGATTCTCTGACCGCGGGTTCAAACCCCACCCGTGGTATGGTTTGTTTGCAATCGTGTCATTACGATTTCGTGAGTCATGTTCGCTCATATAAATCGTCCATCCTAAACTTAGTAGGGGAAACATCTGCACCGAATATATCTGCGATGTGACAAAGAGTCTTTCCCACCAGGAAGGAACTGAAATAAAAAGTGGCTGAAAGGAATCTTCGTGGAGACACCACCATCACGCAGACGTAAAATACCACCTGACTTGATTCATCTTATACGTAACAAACGAACCGCTGCCTTAAGTCTATTACCAGCAGAGTCCTGCCAGCACTATTTGCAACAGAAACCTACCAGAGGTCTTTCTAACAATAGTCTTTTGGTAACAATCCTTCCAGTAAAATTCTTCTAATAGCGTCCAGACTTATACACTTGAATCCTACCAACAGAATCATAAGGAAAGAATCCTGCTAACAAGTCTTCTATCAGGTATTTACCAGACAGGTTACGTACAGTGTTATTAACTCTGGTGTATCAGACACACAGTATGGGAGACATTAACACACAGTTGTACTGGCCAGGTTGTGACAACACACAGTCGTACTGGCCAGGTTGTGGCAACACACAGTTGTACTGGCCAGGTTGTGGCAACACACAGTCGTACTGGCCAGGTTGTGGCAACACACAGTCGTACTGGCCAGCAACACACAGTTGTACAGGCAACACACAGTCGTACTGGCCAGGTTGTGGCAACACACAGTCGTACTGGCCAGGTTGTGGCAACACACAATCGTACTGGCCAGGTTGTGGCAACACACAGTCGTACTGGCCAGGTTGTGGCAACACACAGTCGTACTGGCCAGTTGTGGCAACACAGTGCACTGGCCAGCAACACACAGTGGTACTGGCCAGGTTGTGGCAACACGCAGTCGTACTGGGCAGGTTGTGGCAACACGCAGTCGTACTGGCCAGGTTGTGGCAACACACAGTCGTACTGGCCATGTTGTGGCAACACACAGTCGTACTGGCCAGGTTGTGGCAACACACAGTCGTACTGGCCAGGTTGTGGCAACACACAGTCGTACTGGCCAGGTTGTAGCAACATACAGTTGTACTGGCCAGGTTGTGGCAACACAGTCGTACTGGCCAGGTTGTGGCAACACACAGTTGTACTGGCCAGGTTGTGGCAACACAGTCGTACTGGCCAGGTTGTGGCAACACACAGTCGTACTGACCAGGTTGTGGCAACACAGTCGTACTGGCCAGGTTGTGGCAACACACAGTCGTACTGGCCAGGTTGTGGCAACACACAGTCGTACTGGACAGGTTGTGGCAACACACAGTCGTACTGGCCAGGTTGTGGCAACACACAGTCGTACTGGCCAGGTTGTGGCAACACACAGTCGTACTGGACAGGTTGTGGCAACACACAGTCGTACTGGACAGGTTGTGGCAACACACAGTCGTACTGGCCAGGTTGTGGCAACACACAGTCGTACTGGCCAGGTTGTGGCAACACACAGTTGTACTGGCCAGGTTGTGGCAACACACAGTCGTACTGGCCAGGTTGTGGCAACACACAGTCGTACTGGCCAGGTTGTGGCAACACACAGTCGTACTGGCCAGGTTGTGGCAACAAACAGTTGTACTGGCCAGGTTGTGGCAACACAACAGTCGTACTGGCCAGGTTGTGGCAACACACAGTCGTACTGGCCAGGTTGTGGCAACACACAGTCGTACTGGCCAGGTTGTGGCAACACACAGTCGTACTGGCCAGGTTGTGGCAACACACAGTCGTACTGGCCAGGTTGTGGCAACACACAGTCGTACTGGCCAGGTTGTGGCAACACACAGTCGTACTGGCCAGGTTGTGGCAGCACACAGTCGTACTGGCCAGGTTGTGGCAACACACAGTCGTACTGACCAGATTGTGGCAACACACAGTCGTACTGGCCAGGTTGTGGCAACACACAGTCGTACTGGCCAGGTTGTGGCAACACACAGTCGTACTGGCCAGATTGTGGCAACACACAGTCGTACTGGCCAGGTTGTGGCAACACACAGTCGTACTGGCCAGGTTGTGGCAACACACAGTTGTACTGGCCAGGTTGTGGCAACACACAGTCGTACTGGCCAGGTTGTGGCAACACACAGTCGTACTGGCCAGGTTGTGGCAACACACAATCGTACTGGCCAGGTTGTGGCAACACACAGTCGTACTGGCCAGGTTGTGGCAACACACAGTCGTACTGGCCAGGTTGTGGCAACACAGTCGTACTGGCCAGGTTGTGGCAACACACAGTCGTACTGGCCAGGTTGTGGCAACACACAGTCGTACTGGCCAGGTTGTGGCAACACACAGTCGTACTGGCCAGGTTGTGGCAACACACAGTCGTATTCTCCAAGTTGTGGCAACACACAGTCGTACTGGCCAGGTTGTGGCAACACACAGTCGTACTGGCCAGGTTGTGGCAACACACAGTCGTACTGGCCAGGTTGTGGCAACACACAGTCGTACTGGCCAGGTTGTGGCAACACACAGTCGTACTGGCCAGGTTGTAGCAACACACAGTCGTACTGGCCAGGTTGTGGCAACACACAGTCGTACTGGCCAGGTTGTGGCAACACACAGTCGTACTGGCCAGGTTGTGGCAACACACAGTCGTACTGGCCAGGTTGTGGCAACACACAGTCGTACTGGCCAGGTTGTGGCAACACAACAGTTGTACTGGCCAGGTTGTGGCAACACAACAGTCGTACTGGCCAGGTTGTGGCAACACAACAGTCGTACTGGCCAGGTTGTGGCAACACAACAGTCGTACTGGCCAGGTTGTGGCAACACACAGTCGTACTGGACAGGTTGTGGCAACACACAGTCGTACTGGCCAGGTTGTAGCAACACACAGTCGTACTGGCCAGGTTGTGGCAACACACAGTTGTACTGGCCAGGTTGTGGCAACACACAGTCGTACTGGCCAGGTTGTGGCAACACACAGTCGTACTGGCCAGGTTGTGGCAACACACAGTCGTACTGGCCAGGTTGTGGCAACACAACAGTTGTACTGGCCAGGTTGTGGCAACACAACAGTCGTACTGGCCAGGTTGTGGCAACACAACAGTCGTACTGGCCAGGTTGTGGCAACACAACAGTCGTACTGGCCAGGTTGTGGCAACACACAGTCGTACTGGCCAGGTTGTGGCAACACACAGTCGTACTGGCCAGGTTGTGGCAACACACAGTCGTACTGGCCAGGTTGTGGCAACACAACAGTTGTACTGGCCAGGTTGTGGTAACACAACAGTCGTACTGGCCAGGTTGTGGCAACACAACAGTCGTACTGGCCAGGTTGTGGCAACACAACAGTCGTACTGGCCAGGTTGTGGCAACACACAGTCGTACTGGCCAGGTTGTGGCAACACACAGTCGTACTGGCCAGGTTGTGGCAACACACAGTCGTACTGGCCAGGTTGTGGCAACACAACAGTTGTACTGGCCAGGTTGTGGCAACACAACAGTCGTACTGGCCAGGTTGTGGCAACACAACAGTCGTACTGGCCAGGTTGTGGCAACACAACAGTCGTACTGGCCAGGTTGTGGCAACACACAGTCGTACTGGCCAGGTTGTGGCAACACACAGTCGTACTGGCCAGGTTGTGGCAACACACAGTCGTACTGGCCAGGTTGTGGCAACACAACAGTTGTACTGGCCAGGTTGTGGCAACACAACAGTCGTACTGGCCAGGTTGTGGCAACACAACAGTCGTACTGGCCAGGTTGTGGCAACACACAGTCGTACTGGCCAGGTTGTGGCAACACAACAGTCGTACTGGCCAGGTTGTGGCAACACAACAGTCGTACTGGCCAGGTTGTGGCAACACACAGTCGTACTGGCCAGGTTGTGGCAACACACAGTCGTACTGGCCAGGTTGTGGCAACACACAGTCGTACTGGCCAGGTTGTGGCAACACACAGTCGTACTGGCCAGGTTGTGGCAACACACAGTCGTACTGGCCAGGTTGTGGCAGCACACAGTCGTACTGGCCAGGTTGTGGCAGCACACAGTCGTACTGGCCAGGTTGTGGCAGTACACAGTCGTACTGGCCAGGTTGTGGCAGCACACAGTCGTACTGGCCAGGTTGTGGCAGCACACAGTCGTACTGGCCAGGTTGTGGCAGCACACAGTCGTACTGGCCAGGTTGTGGCAGCACACAGTCGTACTGGCCAGGTTGTGGCAGCACACAGTCGTACTGGCCAGGTTGTGGCAGCACACAGTCGTACTGGCCAGGTTGTGGCAGCCACCACCAAAATTCTTATTGTCAAGAGATCGAATCATCCAAGTTGACAGTTTTTATTTTCATCACCGAAAGTTTTTATTTTGTATCTGTGGCGGTGAATGTTTTTCATGTTATTAATTAAGAGGTGAGAGAAGTGTATATGTGAAAACTGACTTATTTAATAATTAATTCTACTTAAAGTGTTTATTAAAATGAATTATAGGAATGTCCTCTTTATCTTAACCACAAGTCTTTCAGGTTAGTCAATTCTTTACATATTTACATATTTTCCCAAAATATTTCATCAAAGTATTTCAACCCTCATTCAGGAATTTTCTACAGTATTGTTTAATTTAAACAATGGTGTGGTAGAGTGCACATAAGCCTATTAGAACGTGTACACATGTATGTTTACATGTGTGTTGGTAGCATAGTGTTTGTAGTGATGTTTATGTGTAGATGAAAGTGAAAAGTAAACATCAGAAAAAACTCGTATGGTCTACATACTAAATCACAATAAAGAAGAGCACAGTTCTCTGGTACAGCTGTCAGCCTGACTAACTCTGCTGTCAGCCTGACTGACTCTGCTGTCAGCTTGGCTGACTTCGCGGATTATCCCTGAGTTAAGTTATTCAAGTATATATTAACTTACTGTCATTAATAATGATAGGAATGCAATGAAATTCACAGACAACATAAAAGATTGTTTTACAAACTGGTGATTATTTTTTTGAGATATTATAATTTGTTTTTTATTTGTGTGAGGATTAAAGGCAGATATTTGGCTAAATGCAAAAATCATACAAACTTTATTTTTTTAAGAATGAAGATAGGACAAATTGCAGTAAAGCTAAGAGTGATAAATACAAATTAGCATTAATAACAAAAGAAGACACAATACCGTGACTGGAACGATACGTAAATAACCCGCACATAAAAGAGAGAAGCTTACGACGACGTTTCGGTCCGACTTGGACCATTGACAAAGTCACACTGTGTACAAATTAGCATTGTTTTAAGCGTAGGTATTGCCAAAACAGCTTCTCCAGGTCTCACTACCACAATAACTTGCTTTATAAGAGGAAACAGCACCAAGGCCAGCAAGAAAACACCGAAAAATCAACTATTCAACAAGTGTAGTCAGGAGGACGCCGGCCCAGCAACCACCCCACTCACCACCGCTCAAGGCCACACCACAACAATAACAACATGGCTGCCACCAGCCCATCCTCCCCTCTCTTCCCCGGATTCAACCTACCAAGTAGTCTCTCAGGTATGACCAACGATCCAGATACCCTAAAAACATACATCTCCAACTTAGTTATTGAAAATATGAATCTTCGAGAGACGCTAACAAAACAAGACACCAGGATGACACAACTCGAGAACAAAATCCTCAGTCTTGAACAAAAGTTATCAACACCAGGAATGACTAACTGTGACAAGACCATCCAAGCAGTCATAGATAGCCATACCCAACAAATAATATCTCTTAATACAAAGGGTGAAGAAGCAGTAAAAGAATGGAAGAACAACTTAGATAAGCAGTTCAGTGACTACTTTGCTCTCCAAGAAGATAAAACTGAGCAAGATAAACTATCGGACGCAGTAATAGTTAACAGTCCACTTTTTCCCAGTGATATGAACCAAACAAACAGTAAAGAAATTACTCTGCAGATCATAAAGGATCAAACAAGTGTTATTGTACCAGAGTCAGAAATAAAAGAAGCCAGGTTACTAGGATCCCATGGTAGAAAAAGTGTTATGCTTAGATTCCACTCACATGACAGGAAAAAAGACTTAATTATTGCATCTATTAAAGTAAAGAAAGAGGTATACATAAACGAGTGTCTTACCAAAAAACGTCAGAACCTCCTTTATAGAGTCAGAAAACTTAAGCGGGAGAATAATGACACAATACACCAATGCTTCACACGAGATGGGAAAATTCTTGTTAGGAAAACAAATGTAGGTCAACTGTACACAATAACGAACGAGAATGATCTATCACGATTTCTCAGGGATACTAATCTTACAGAGAATAACTAATCAATGTCCAACCTAAAAGCCTACGTAGTGTAGTGAATGTTTTGCTCCATTATTGTTCAAATTTCATTGTACAATCTCTTAGTAATTAAATAATCAACTACCTCATTTTGTGATTTTACTAGTAAGCATAAGTCACCTTATGTAATTTTCTTATTTACTATTGTTTGCTTAAACATTAGCTGAATTGATACTTTCTCTGTCCATATTATTACCTCATATTTTTTAAATACTATCAATTGATATTACTTACTAAAATTAATAATTATCATTTTTACTATAATTTCAATTTACTCTTAACATTTTTGACATTTAATAACCATTACTTGTCTAATTACCTTTACCTGTTTTAATACCACATTTACTATCTTAGAGTACTCTTAATTACCTTGTGCTGCCATATAACCTCTAGTATAACTACCAGTGCAATATTGAATGAAATAATCATTACTTTTTCACTTTTTTGTAATCATTATTACTTACTAAAATTTTATTAAACACCATATTTACTACCAGTCAATTTACTTTTGTACATTAAACATTATTTTATACTTCCCATAACATTTTGTTGCCAAATTTTCAAGTTTGTATATTCAACTCCAACCTTTATATTATCCTTTGTACCTGTGTACCTGTCTACCATCTTACTATCATATTATAACCAAGACATTACCCTTGTTATTTTTTTACTATTATTCTTTTGGTACTTTAATTGTGAATTATATTTTGTCAATTTAAATCTAGTTATACTCCTGATCTTGTCAACAACCTATACCAGACTCTAGTGCAATTGCAAGTACCATTTCAATTTGTATTTTTATATTATAAGTTTGTATTATAATTCCTACTCTAAGATTGTTTTCATATCTTAGTGACTATATTGTGTGTGCAATTAGTGTATTTTTCAATTATATTATTGTTCAAGGCCCTTAACTATCTTTTGCTAACTAGTACCAACTACCTCATATATTTTTTTTTCTACTTTTTTTATTCTTTTGCTACCTTAACTTGCATATTTTATCTTGTCAATTTAAATCTAGTTATACTCTAATTCTTGTAAACAACTTATATAACACCTTAGTGCAATTACAATTGAGAGTCTTGTGCCTTTTTTATATTATTAGATTAAACTCAGTTGTACTATAGTCAATACCAAATTCATTATATTAGACCATATTGCAATTACTAGTGAGAGACTGGTGCTATTTTTAATTTGTATTGTTATATTATTAGATTAAATCTAGTTGTACTATAGCTCATTCTAGCTCAAAACATAGACTCCACAAAAGTCATTATATTAGACCTTAGTGCAATTATTTGATTACCACTTTATTGTTCACCACAACTTATATTAGTCCCTTTTATATTATAATTTTATATTATAATTCTAACTTTAAAGAATTACCTTTAAAGTACTACCTACTATCATATTCCCAAGCTCCATTATTTGATCATCACTTTATTTGTTCACCACAAATTATTTTAGTCCCTTTTATATTGTCTCCTTTATTTTAGCTTTAAAAAACTACCTTAGCTCATTATTTTTACATTTGTTAAATAATTCAGGTGCTATTTTTTTTTTAGCTTTAGAATATTTACTTTATTTTTTACTTAATTCTAACTATAGATTCACTACAAATCTTATGATTACAAGCATTGATCCTGATACCAACCTCTTATTTAATGACTTAAATGATTCAAACAGTTACTGTAATTACTACACAGCAGAACAATCAAAGGCACTTCTCAGAGCCAACAACAACATAACTATCTTTAACTACAATATCAGATCTTTAAGCAAGCATTATGATGACCTCCTAGCATTACTAAATTCCTTGCATGCCAATATGTCCATCATTACACTAACTGAAACCTGGCTAAAGCCTGATACTACAGATGTCTATGCCATTCCTGGTTACACAGCCATACACAACTGTAGGCCAGACCAACAAGGGGGTGGCACTGCTATATACTACTCAGACCAACTAGAATGTATCACTAATACTTGCACAAGGGATGAACATGGGGAATATATAATAGCTAAATTCAAATCCAAATACCTACAAAAACCTCTCACAGTGATAAACATCTACAGAGTTCCACAATCAAACATTAGCCAATTTAGTCAAAACCTAGGAAGTATGATAACTGATGCACGCATGAACAAAGATCACTTACTACTCTCAGGTGACTTCAATATAAATCTCCTGCAAGACCAGGACCCACACGTTACTGAATTCACAAACACAATGAGTAACTGCATGTTGCTACCAACAGTAACAAAACCTACAAGAGTTACAGAGACTAGTGTTTCCCTACTTGACCACATCTGGACCAACACCATATCCCCTTTAAAATCAGGCATAATTACAGATAATACCACAGACCACTACCCTACTTTCCTCATAACAACTCTTGGTAAAATACCCCAAGACACTACTAAAGTCACCTTCAGACTTCACAATGAGGCAGCCATTAATAACTTCACAACAGCAGTAACAAACATTGACTGGCACACTGAGCTAGAAATCTATACAGATATTGACGAATGTTTTAATAATTTTCTAAAAAAGACCCAATACCTTTATAACAAGCACTGCCCTAAAAAAACTAAACAGATGACAGCTAAGAGACTGAACAGTCCCTGGCTAACACCCAGCATTCTCAAATCCATAAATACAAAACACCGATATGAAAAACAGTACAGAATGGGTCACATAACCAGAGACCAAACAA
This sequence comes from Cherax quadricarinatus, assembly GCF_038502225.1. Lineage (NCBI taxonomy): Eukaryota > Metazoa > Arthropoda > Malacostraca > Decapoda > Parastacidae > Cherax > Cherax quadricarinatus. Next base: position 90,810 of record NW_027195828.1, read on the forward strand.
AACGTTACTCGTCAATCCTAACCAGCCTGATAAGAAGGGCAAAAAAATTGTATTATGAGAACAGATTATCCAACTTACGAGGTGATATAAAAAAGACCTGGAAGACCCTATCAGAAATTCTGGGAACAAAAAAGATATCACGACATAGCGAAATAAAATTAGCAAAATCAGATGAACCCCAACTCCCACCAACAGAAACAGCAAACAGACTCAATGATTTCTTCTCCACTATAGGTCAAAACCTTGCCAATAAAATCCCAAGCTCAGATACCCCACCAAATGACTACCTCACTGGCAACTACCCGAACACACTGTTCCTAGCTCCGACTAACCCATACGAAGTCTCCCTTATTATCAACGCACTGAAAAACAAGGCAGGAGATTTAAATACCTTACCACCCTTTATATACAAAAAAGCGTCACAAGTACTATCACCAATCATTGCAACACTCTTTAACAAATCCATTGAATCCTCCACCTTCCCTACAGTTCTCAAAATAGCAAGGGTCACCCCGATCCATAAAGGAGGAGACCAAACAGAGTTGAATAACTATAGGCCAATATCCAATTTACACCCTCTCTCAAAAATCTTCGAAAAATTAATTCATAAACGAATCTACTCCTACCTCATCTCCCAAAACATTCTCAACCCCTGCCAATTTGGATTCAGGCCTAATAAAAATACTAATGATGCTATTATACACATGCTAGAACATATATACACTGCAATAGAGAAAAAAGAAGTCCCACTGGGGATCTTCATTGACTTACGTAAAGCTTTTGATACAGTTGACCATGACTTGCTCCACGTAAAATTGTCACACTATGGTATTAGAGGGCACTCCCTCAACTACCTCAAGTCTTACCTCAGCAACAGAAGCCAATATGTGTACGCAAATGGGGCAAGCTCTTCCGCACAACCAATTACAGTTGGTGTCCCACAGGGAAGTGTCCTTGGCCCTCTTCTCTTTCTCCTATACATAAATGACCTACCAAATGCTTCGCAATTACTCAAACCCACACTTTTTGCAGATGACACTACATACGTCTTCTCTCACCCGAGCCCAGTCACGCTAGCCAATACTGTAAACACCGAATTACAGAAAATATCTACCTGGATGAGGACTAACAAACTTACACTAAACATTGACAAAACCTACTTCATTCAGTTTGGTAACAGAGCTACAGATGTACCTCTTAACATAACAATAAACGGATCACCTATCACAAAGCTAACAGAGGGAAAATTCCTAGGAATCCACCTCGATAATAGACTCAAATTTCATACACATATACAACAAATTTCTAAGAAAATTTCCAAGACTGTAGGCATACTATCGAAGATACGGTACTATGTTCCACAGTCAGCCCTCCTGGCCCTTTATCACTCTCTTATTTACCCCTATCTCACCTATGGAATTTGTGCATGGGGCTCAACAACAATTAACCATCTCAGACCACTAATTACCCAACAAAAGGCTGCAGTTAGAATGATAACAAATTCTCACTACAGGCAACACACTCCACCAATATTCAAAACACTCAACCTACTCACCATACAAAACATCCATACTTATTATTGCACCTATTACATACATAGAACACTTAACTCTGATATTAACCCTCCCCTCAAACATCTCCTTGCCAACCTCAACAGAACACATGACCATAACACAAGGCACAGATCACTCTTTGATGTTCCTCGTGTCCATCTCACGCTATGCAAAAACTCAATGCACATAAAAGGCCCTAAAATCTGGAATTCATTACCTGTAAATATAAAAGAAACACTACCTGTTTATAAATTCAAGTCTCTTCTCAAAGATCACTTACTCACTCAAAACCAAATAAATACTGAATAACTGAACCTTATAAATTGTATATCCTATATGTTACTCACAATTATATCACACAAATGTTAAACCTAGGACCCAATCTAACTTTATTATTTTTTTAAATACACTACCTAACAGAATACTCCATTCGACTGAATGTACAGCAATGCAAGCAACCATATGACCTGTCTTTGTAATACTCATTTGTGCTTTATAGTTATCTGTTTACAATAATGTTTTATCACTGATTTCATCATTGCTTAGTTAATCTTAAGTTAATTTTAAGCCAGCCCGTAATGCTATGCATATAAGTGGCTTTGGCATGCTGCTCTTACCTGTATTTTTTGTACCTCTGTATGTATGCTTAAATTACTAAATAAATAAATTAAAAAAATGAAACAAATCGAACGATAAATAATGGCGGTCATGTGGTAGCGCACAGCCCCCCCCCCCCCTCCTTTTTTAGATTGAAGGGAGTGACGCATTTGTAATTATGAACTGGAATAGTTAATGATTTTGTTCATAATGTTTATAAAAGAAGAAAAGGGTAAAAAACTTTAAAGAATGTAATAATTATAATGAAATAAGACTGTTGACAATACCAGGTAAAATGTTTGCCAGAATTATGATTGCTGAAGTGAAGGAAGACAAAATATAAGAAACAAAGAAGAGTGTCAATTCAAAAAGTGAAGGTAATTTGTAGATCATGTGGGTTTAACGCTTCCCCTTTGATAATAATAATAATAATAATAATATGGATCATGTGTAAACACTGAAATACATAAGTTAACAACACTTACATAAAGGAAAGCTGCACTTGGGTATATATATATGAGAGATGTTAGTGGAGTTACAAATAAATTTAATCTTAGGTAATGTTGTGGTAGCTATTGTATTGAATTAATTTATAATATGCAAGAAAGACGGTAAAGATTTTCCCAAAAAACTGAGTCTTAGATAATGTTGTGTGATGTCAACTGTGGTCTTAAAGACGTGTGATGTCACTGAACTTTGATCAGAAAACAACATATACAAAGAAAGCCATCATGTAGACTAAATGTCACTGTAAACACAGCTTTATTAACATACTGTGTTAAAACTCTGTACACACACACACACACACACACACACACACACACACACACACACACACACACATATTCATACTTAATGTGCGTTCATATGTATATATATATATGCATTTGCCATTGATTCCATCTTCAACCTTCAAATTCATTTACGAAACAGGAGAAAGAGAGATTATTATAATTTTTTTTACAATTTTCATGGAGGAGATTTAGAGATTCTCATTTGATACTCATCAACGCACAATACACAATGTACACTCATACACAATGTGTATACACAATGTGTGACACTCATACACATTACGTAAACATTACACTCATTCTTACAAAACAACATGCACACATGACATTCATAAACACAGTAACACGTACACATGACACCCATACACAATAACACGTAAGCATTACAGTCAATCATACATATGAATATGTACACATATTCATATGTATGAATGACGGGTCACAAATGTGTCCCGTCTTTATATATTTACATGCTTCACAAAGAATGTCGTCAAAATACCGTAAACTAGCGTATATATGTATGTGAAAATACTTATATATGTGTATGTTTGTGTGCATGTCATCCATATAAAATAAAACACTCATAAATACTTTTAAACTGCTAAATATGCAAGAAAAGCTAGTACTAAGTATAAATTCATAGTGTAACATAAAAGGATTTCCAAAATTTATATTAATTAGCCTCTCCGAGGTGGCGGAACTGTGAGGCAGCTTGGTGGCGTCTAGCTGGTGTACGGTCCAGGCTGTCTTGGTGGATGTAATTACTGGACGCAGTTTTCTGTGTGTCCCTTCCAGTAATTCCACCCACCTGGACAGTCTCTACCGTAGACCAGCTAGACAAGACCAAGTTTCCATGCAGCGAGGTCAATGAAGGTGGCAACCGCTGACTCTGGGGAAGTGGGGAAGGGAGTCCACCTGAGGTGACACTGGTGGACTCCTGGAGACACTGATCCGGGGAAGGCACCGCTGACTCTGGGGAAGTGGGGAAGGGAGTCCACTCAGGTGACATAAGTGGACTCCTGGAGACACTGATCCGGGGAAGGCACCGCCGACCTTAGGTAAGTGGGGAAGGGAAGACATCCGGGAGCGAGCGGATGGATTCCTGGATACATGAACTTGGGGAAGGTTGTTGTTGAGGCTGACCTTAGGTAAGTGGGGAAGGGGAGACATCCGGGAGCGAACGGATGAATTCCTGGATACATGAACCTGGGGAAGGCAAGAATACTAGCAGTTGAGGCTGACCTTGGGTAAGTGGGGAAGGGGAGACATCTGGCGGTAGACGGATGGATTCCTGGATACATGAACCTGGGGAAAGCATGAATACCGCTGACTCTGGGGAAGTAGGGAAGGGAGTCCACCTGAGGTGACACTAGTGGACTCCTGGAGACACTGATCCGGGGAAGGCACCGCTGACTCTGGGGAAGTGAGGAAGGGAGTCCACCTGAGGTGACACTAGTGGACTCCTGGAGACACTGATCCGGGGAAGGCACCGCTGACTCTGGGGAAGTGAGGAAGGGAGTCCACCTGAGGTGACACTAGTGGACTCCTGGAGACACTGATCCGGGGAAGGCACCGCTGACTCTGGGGAAGTGGGGAAAGGAGTCCACCTGAGGTGACACTAGTGGACTCCTGGAGACACTGATCCGGGGAAGGCACCGCCGACCTTAGGTAAGTGGGGAAGGGGAGACATCTGGGAGCGAACGGATGGATTCCTGGATACATGAACTTGGGGAAGGTTGTAGTTGAGGCTGATCTTGGGTAATTGGGGAAGGGGAGACACCCGGGAGCGAACGGATGGATTCCTGGATACATGAACTTGGGGAAGGTTGTTGTTGAGGCTGACCTTAGGTAAGTGGGGAAGGGGAGACATCCGGGAGCGAACGGATGAATTCCTGGATACATGATCCTGGGGAAGGCAAGAATACTAGCAGTTGAGGCTGACCTTGGGTAAGTGGGGAAGGGGAGACATCTGGCGGTAGACGGATGGATTCCTGGATACATGACCCTGAGGAAAGCATGAATACCGCTGACTCTGGGGAAGTGGGGAAGGGAGTCCACCTGAGGTGACACAAGTGGACTCCTGGAGACACTGATCCGGGGAAGGCACCGCCGACCTTAGGTAAGTGGGGAAGGGGAAACATCTGGGAGCGAACGGATGGATTCCTGGATACATGAACTTGAGGAAGGTTGTTGTTGAGGCTGACCTTGGGTAATTGGGGAAGGGGAGACACCCGGGAGCGAACGGATGGATTCCTGGATACATGAACCTGGGGAAGGCAAGAATACAGGTTGGTGAGGCTGACCTTGTTGAAGTGAGGAAGGGGAGACATCCGGAGGCGGACGGATGGATTCCTGGATACATGAACCTGGGGAAGGCTGAGGCTGGAAGGCAGAGAGAGAGAGACGCGAGGCTGACCTTAGGGAAGTGAGGAAGGGGAGACATCCGGGGGCCCACGGATGGATTCCTGGACACATGAACCTGGGGAAGGCGAACCACTGGCCTCCACGTGGCAAGGTCTGGAAACTCAAAGATAATTCTAAGGCTGACATTGGTCGCAAATAATAATTCTATTATTTTATTAATTTTATTAATTTTATTATTATTACTAATTATTATTATTACTATTATTGCACAGCGCTGTATAGCCCTTGTAGCTTAGCGCTTCTTTTTTATTATAATAATAATATTACTATTATTATTTTTATTATTATTATTACGGTAATGTTATTCCCACTCCAGCCTCCCTGACAGAGGCCACTGTGATGTTATTCCCTCTCAACCCTCTCTGTCACGGTGGTGTACTGTACTCTTCTGTGTTACTGTGCTGTACAGTTCTGTGTTACTGTGCTGTACTGATCTTCTGTATTATTGTGTTGCACTGTTCTTGTACATTACTGTACTGATCTTCTGTGTTATTGTTGAAGACTGAGTACATTTCTCACTCTCAGTCAGCTAACCTAAGCAGCATTCAAGTGGGTCTGTCTTGTCCCTAATCTTACTTTTATTTACATGAAAGAATCTTTTAGTTAATCCTTTAACTTCATAACGACTTTAACTTCATAATCTCTTTTGGCTTTTCTTATTCCGTTTTCTTATTTCTCTTTTTAAGTAAATATACTGATTTCTAATTTCCTTACCTGGAACCTTCGGGATCTTTGAGAGGATCCCTGGTCCTTTTTCTATTTGCAACTTTTCGGATTTCAATTGATTTCAATTTCAACGCTCGTGGACGGTAACCAGGACAAATTTTTGTAAATAATTGGCATGTGCAGGTTCCCTATTGTCAAAGTTCCTGGCTTCTTTGAATGGCTTTGGTATCTTCAAAATCCTGGGTGGCGGAGTTCGTCCGATGTTCTGAAATTTTTGTCACTAGTTGGTTGTAGCACCACAATTCAAATTTTAAAGGTGAGGAGTTCTAATGTCAAACCGTCCAGTAGACAGGGATCTTGCTCCAATTAATTAGCGTCTATCCTGGATAACCAGGCAAGTAGCAGAGCTGACAATAAAGAAAATAACACTGGTTACATAAGGGTTAAAATGTATAACACTGAAGAAAGACAGAGGGTGGTATTCTACTTCATTGTCATTACTTTTAACCAGGTAATTCAGTAACAATGAACAGAAATTCTCCTGGTAGACCACCCTAGCTGATCAGGAGAAGAGTGGAGGTAAAGTGATTCTCCAGACTTCAACCCACACCAGGTAAGGTTAATACTACCAGGAGTAGAAATTAAAGCAAATCAGACCCGAGAAAGTGAAGTTTAGCCTCAGCCCGCTAGATGGTAGTGCGGGTGGTAACACGCTAATGGTTCTTAATATTCGCTGCCTGTATGAGATAGAGTGCGGTCGTGCTTTGCACCCCTCTACTGTTTACCCAGACGAGCTACTCAGACAACAATATGGCGCTAGGTGTGCGCCGGAGAGTGAATACTGTGGGCACTGAACTCATTAGTGGGGCTTTAACGCCTACGTCAGTCAATGTGTTATTGCCCAAAATTATAAGAGAGACATACAGCATCAGAGACGAGGATTTGTATGGACTGGCACTAAATGGTGTTTATAGAATATTCGTGAAAGTGCTAACTGCTCAAGTGTACGAGGCGTTGGTGGATCGTTACCAAGATGTCAGCATTAACGTAACACCGGCAGTGAGGGTCAGGTTGACGGATGTATCAAGACATTATTCGTGGGTCAAGCTCCGCAACGTGCCTTTTGAGGCTGATGAAGCAGATATTATAAATGTTTTCGAAAGATATGGGACTGTACATCTAGCCCAACCTGGAAAACGGGTAAAAGGAGCTTATGCAGGATTTCCTAAGGGTTCTTTCAATCTCAAGATGACGCTGAGACATCCTATACACTCGAATGTATATCTCGAGGAGTTTAAAACCCAGGTAATGGTAGCGTATGCCGGGCAGAGGCGTACGTCCCGACTGTGTGGCGAATATGACCATATGGCGGCAGATTGTGGTAAGCGGAATATGGCTCCTGGGCTGACAAGGGGCGGTGCACCTGCGCATGAGAAAACGAGGAGGGCGTGGTCGCATGTGGAGTGAAGAGGTGGTGGCTCCTCCTGTGGAATCAGAAGGGGACGTGGTGATTCATGAATCACCCAGCCCATTAACAGTACAGTTGTCGAGTGAGGAGGTGCAAGTGAGCGCAGAAGTGAAGGCTATCGAGGAGTTGGAGACGGTGATACAGGCTATGTTACAGTCTACGGAGGTGGAGAGTTGCAGCGAGCAGGAACCTGGGATTAGGGTGGAGGGAGGTGTGTGCGGGAGGAGGGAGGACCAGGTGGCACCTGTGATGGACAGTGCGAGTGCCATGGAAGGGCATGGGGGAGAATTAAGGGTGGTAGAGGTGGATGTCCATTGTGAGGACTCCCAGGACACAGATATGGAGACTGAGGGAGCTACGAGGAAAAGGGCAGCAGCGTCAGATTCGGACGATGTTCTAACGCCGGCGCAAAGGCCAGGGAAAAAGGCATGGGGTTATGGTACCCAGAGTGACTCTAAGAGAGGGCCACAACAGAAAGGGGGGGGATGGTTGGGAAGGAGGGTGGAGTACGTGGCAAAGGCAATGCCCAGGAGAATGGTCAGAAAGGGAAGAGTCTTGAAATGAGGCGGGGAGGGAAACCTTCAACCGGCCTCAAGTGTGTAACAATAAATATTAATGGTCTGTGTGATGGTGTTAAATGTGAGTGCTTCTGGATGCTTTTGTGCAGGAACACAATTTTAAACTTGGTCGTGAATTAGTGGTGCCTGGGTTGCTTATGTGTTGCCATCTGAGAGTTTAAAAGGAGGAGTGGGTGTGTTGATCAGGGAGGGGAGCCCGTTTGTATTGCACAGGAAAGAGGGGGGGAGGGGGGAGAGTATTATGTGTGGAAGGATGGTGGATGGGAGAGAGAGTGGCGTTTGTGTGTGTATGCCCCAGCAGAAAGTGAAGTGAAATTAAAGACGGATTTTGTGCGGGAGGAACTTGTGTACTTCCTACGCACGTTACCGTCTGTGGCGATTGTGGAAAGGGGAGATTGGAATTGTGTAGTTAAGAGGGTAGACGTGGAACCCAGAGGAGCGGGATATTTTTCCTCAGTCTTAGGGGGCCTGTTTAGAGATCTTCAGTTACATGATGCTTTTGAGGGAGGTCTCTGGGAGGTGGAACATACTTTTATAAGGCAGGGATACGCGGCTCGTTTGGACAGGATATATTTATCTCAGAAGGTTTTGGTAGAGTCTTTTAAAACTATTGAGATGGTGTCTTCCGATCATAGGGCAGTAATAGTGGAGGTGGGGTGGGATGCTTTGGCTCGTAGGCAGGGAAGTTATTGGAAACTGAATACGATGGTTTTGGGGGATGGGGAGGGACTGGAAGGTTTTGCAGTATTTTGGGAACAGCTCTGTGCAGAGAGGACTGAGGAGGATGTGGTTGGATGGTGGGATAGTGTGGCTAAGGTAAGAATACATCAATTTTATGTGAGGGAGGGAAAACGCATTAATCAATTGCGGTATGGTTTGTCAAATTATTTAGAATCTAGATTACGGGATTGTTACGCGGGGAGGGGGGCGGTGGCGGGAGTGTACCCCGTGGAGGAAATATAGATGTTGAAGGACAGGATAAAAGATTTGCAAGAAGGGCGTTTTGCAGCGGTATGAGTACAAGCACAAGTGGGGCTGGACGCAGTACTCTGAGACGACAAGCCATTGGCTTGTGTGCTGCGAGGACAGAAGGTACGACAGCAGACAACTACAGTACCGGGATTGCAAGTCATTTCTTCAGTGGGGGGTTTTCGAGAGGGTCAGGTATTACGGGAAACAATGGGGATGAGTGCGTATGCAGATAGATGGTTTAAGGAGTACGGGAAAAGTAGTGGGGTGGATGGCGAGGTTCTTGGGCAGGTATGAGTATGTGAGTATGTGCCGTGCAAACTGGGGAGGAGTGATCGGGAGGCACTGGGTGGGGTCATTGAGGAGGAGGAAATATGGAGAGCCCTTATGGACATGAGGAAGGGAAAAGTGCCTGGGATAGATAGTTTACCAAGCGAATTTTATATACAACATTGGGGTCTGCTAAGGGGTTTCCTAGTGAGGTTAATGAATGCCATGAAAGACGGAGGTAAGATGTGAGAATCGCAGGCAACGGCGGTGGTGGTGTTGGTCCTGAAGGGTAAAAAGCGGAGTACCCTTCTGGATTACCGAGCCATTTCGTTGCTTTGTGCTGATTATAAGCTGTTCACGAAAATTCTTGGGAACAGGCTTAAATGTGTTGTGGGGAGGGTGGTGTTTGAGTCTAAGTTTGGGTTGCCAGGTTGGTCAATGGCTGAGGGCCATGGGATCATAAAGGGGTTCCTGGAGGACATGGAAGGGGGCAGAGGGGCGTTGTTGGCATTGGATTGGCAAGGAGCTTATGACAGGGTGGAAAGAAGGGCTTTGCGGGATATTCTCCTCAGACAGGGGTTTGGCGAAGAAATAGTGGGGTGGGTGGATACATTGTACTCAGGAGCGAAGGTAAGGGTGAAAATCAATGGGTGTGTGGGGGAGGGAGTCAACATGGAGCGGGGGCTTCGGCAGGGTTGTCCAGTATCGCAACTTTTGTTTGCATGTGTTCAGGATCCTTTTTATAGGATGGTGGAGGATCGTCTAAGGAATGGAGGAAGGGGAGAGACGGTGTGCAGAAGCCTTGGTCTGGCTTGGTGGGCTATGTTGGCGATACAACTATTTTAGTGTGTGAGGAGACATGGTTAGAAGTTTTAGGGGAAGTTGTACATATGTTTGGAAGAGCTACTGGGATGAGGGTAAATCTGGAGAAGTCAATGATAATGGGGCTGGGAGAGTGGGCAGGGAGATTAGAATGGGGATGTGATGTCGTGCAGCGTCGGACTGGGAGTCTAAAAATCTGTGGTGTCATATATGAGGCTGACCTGAGTGCTGCAAGGGTCAATAATTCGAATAGGATGGTGGAACAGGTGCAGCAACGTTTGGGAATGCTGCAACCTCACCATTTAACCCTTAGGCAACGAGCGATTGTTATCAATGTATTACTATATAGTGAAGTCTGGTTTGTATCGGCAGTGTTGCCGTTAACAGGAACGGCGATCACGAGTATTCTTAGAATGATGTTCAAATTCTTGTGGGGTTCAGGGTGCAACTGGTTGCGAAGGGAGGTAGTGACATTGCCGGTATGTAAGGGAGGGATGGATTTGTTGGACTTGAGAAAGTGCGTGAAATGTGTGCTCATTAAGAGGAAAGTGATGTGTGTAGGTGGATGGAGGGGTGGGCAGCTAGATAAGGTACATGATCACCTATGGAAATGGTGTGGGGGAGCGGAAATGAAGGAATGTGAAAAAGTGTTACGTGCCTTAGTGTTAGCCAGGGAACCGGGAAAAGTAAAGGTGGGAACTTTGTGTAAATTGTTAGAGGGACAAGTAGTGGCGCCGGTTGAAGGGATCTACCCCATGCATGCATGGGATGTAATATGGCAAAGATTTAGTAAATTAAGGATACGACCTAGGACCCGTGAGGTTATGTATCATTTCCTACATGGTATATTGCCAACGGGAGCGATCCTCCGAGATAGGAGAGTCATCGAGGGTGGGAGTGTGGCAGATGCAGTGGGGAAGAGACTGTGTATCATGTTGTCTATTTTTGTGAAGGTTTGGAGTGCATCAGGGTATGGATGAGTAGGGTAGTGGCAAGGGTGGGGGGTCAAGGTGTGTCAGTATTGCGAGCGTTGAGTCTTGATATGAGTGGGGTGGATGAGGGTGTGGCAAGGGGTTTAGCTTACATAATCGTGGACTACATATATGTTTTGTGGGGTATGAGGGGGAAGGAGGGTGAGGAAGTGCTGAAGGATTTTGGCGGCGACGTATTATCGAACTTTGTGTCGCAATAGAGACATATATGGGAAAAGGTGGGGTGAGATTTTTTCCGAAGGTTATAGAGGACTAACAATAGGGAATTTAAGGGCGTTATAACGGGTTTTTAACAGCCGGGGTGTGTATGTTGGTAAAAGGGGGGGGAAAGTCAGGGGTATTCAACGGGCTGACCTCCTCGGGTATAAAGTGATGGGTGGATGGGTGTGACTGGAGGTACACGTGTGGAACTGGATGTGATGGTGTGAAAGATCTATTTTGTTTAGTTCCCTTGTCGGGGAAGGTATGAATGAAAGTTTAAATATATTGTGGAAAGTTTCATTTACTTGGATGTATAATTATATACACAACAGTAAATGAACAATGATAACTATTATTTATCAGTTAGACAAGTAGGAATTTGGGACACTTAGGTCGCAAAAAATGTCCCCCTTCGATACCTACCACTGTCATATCCACAAGTTGCTCTGGACCTATTAATTAAATGAAATATACATACACCAGGAATGCTGGTAAATATATAAATTTGTGGACTGTATATTAAAAATAATAAATGGTTATATATATACACAATTACATAACAGAAGGAAAATATATCTTAATATCACTCACCGATTTGACTGGAGATTAATGTGTATCATACTCAGAAAACCTCAATCTAACTAAATCTATGAAAATAATGCTGGCCAGAATTACACACAAATCTAGAGAGCTTATCTGAGGTTCCTGGAGCTGTCTTGTCCAGTCGTCTGATATCTCAAGTTATGCAGGAATGCACATCCAACAATTTCGCCTCCTATTTGAGAGGTGTCAATCCAATTTTAACCTCTAGAGCACGAAAAATTCTTCCCATTACAACGTTTCTAATACAAATTCAAAACCCAAGATGGCGAGTCCCCTTCTGCGCAGGCGCAGCTTCCCGTTTTCGATTACATAAATTTTAAATACAGTATGGCCATCTATTTACATTTAATAACTACTGTATTTCTGGAAAATATACAGTACTTTCCACATATATAACATTTATAAATATATAACATAAAATATGTAGCATGAATTTTTCTTTGGTAGCGAATTATGTCCCGCTTGTTCTGTTCTTCAAGTGAATTTTAACTTGAGAGGGTTTTCCTTTCACTATGTTCCTTGAAACATTGGGGTTTTGAAATTTTTGTAACGTGTTCCTGTATCTTTTTTTTTTGAAGTAATTACCTATTATGTAATCATGTGTAAATAAGGAGTAGTAACCTAAATTAATATTCATTGTATATTTATTTGTATGTAATACTAGTTAGGCACGTGCTAGAAGGCTCAGAGAAAGTCTAGTCTGGTGGAATGAGATAAGATAAGATTTCGTTCGGATTTTTAACCCCGGGGGGTTAGGCACCCAGGATAACCCAAGAAAGTCAGTGCGTCATCGAGGACTGTCTAACTTATTTCCATTGGGGTCCTTAATCTTGTCCCCCAGGATGCGACCCACACCCGTCGACTACCACCCAGGTACCTATTTGCTGCTAGGTGAACAGGACAACAGGTGTAAGGAAACGTGTCGAAATGTTTCCACCCGCCGGGAATCGAACCCGGGCCCTCCGTGTGTGAAGCGGGAGCTTTAGCCACCAGGCTATGTATGTGGTGTGTTAGATGTTAAAAGGAGTTTATTATGGTGCTATCTTACTAAAATCAAGGTGAACCATTTGGATAATCTTATTCATGTCCTAGTCTTGGATTCTTTTATAATATTTACATATCCTAGTATTTTACTGATAATGTTGCATGTGGTATATTTTCTTACTTTTTGAAGCGTGAACTTCACGTTATGCAATGTTGTTATAAAAGCTTGAATTTCATGGATGTTACATTAATATTGATATTATATATAGTGGGTGTATATTCTTATACTTATAAAGGTGTATGGGTGTATAGGCATGTAATGTTTATATCTGTTTTAGTCTGTAATTTTGTTTTTGTGTTTTTGTTGTTCATGCTCCACCAACTGTTGCTAAATGCTCATTAAGTTTTTGATGAGGTCAGAGTATGACCCTAAATTATGATAATTAATGGTATGTTTCTTAAAACTGTGAATGTAAATATTTAAGGAGTGGGGGGGGAGAAGTGCCAGCTGTGGCGACACTGGCAATAATTATTGTAAAAGAAGGGGGGTGTAGTATATGTTGTGGGTTGTGTATCTGGTTGTAATTGGCCATTAACTATAGTGTTTATTTTCTGTACTGGGATTGTGTAATGGAAGTTAATGTTAATATCCAGTATAGTTTTTAATTTTATTATAATCTTATACATCCTTTTATTACCTGGAGTTTACCTGGAGAGAATTCCAGGGGTCAATGCCCCCGCGGCCCGGTCTGTGACCAGGCCTCCTGGTGGATCAGAGCCTGATCAACCAGGCTGTTACTGCTGGCTGCACGCAAACCAACGTACGAGCCACAGCCCGGCTGGTCAGGAACCGACTTTAGGTGCTTGTCCAGTGCCAGCTTGAAGACTGCCAGGGGTCTGTTGGTAATCCCCCTTATGTATGCTGGGAGGCAGTTGAACAGTCTCGAGCCCCTGACACTTATTGTATGGTCTCTTAACGTGCTAGTGACACCCCTGCTTTTCATTGGGGGGATGTTGCATCGTCTGCCAAGTCTTTTGCTTTCGTAGTGAGTGATTTTCGTGTGCAAGTTGGTACTAGTCCCTCTAGGATTTTCCAGGTGTATATAATCATGTATCTCTCCCGCCTGCGTTCCAGGGAATACAGGTTCAGGAACCTCAAGCGCTCCCAATAATTGAGGTGTTTTATCTCCGTTATGCGCGCCGTGAAGGTTCTCTGTACATTTTCTAGGTCAGCAATTTCACCTGCCTTGAAAGGTGCTGTTAGTGTGCAGCAATATTCCAGCCTAGATAGAACAAGTGACCTGAAGAGTGTCATCATGTTCTAAATAAAAATAAAAAAAATGGTTCCTGGGTGTCTGAACAACCATAATCCCCCCTTTTTAATTGTTTTTCCCTCACATACTGGATGACCTCATTCACACGACATCCCATGAACTGAGACACTGATTCATTAAATAATCTGTAAAAGGAATATTTACCTTAAAACTGGGCTGGACCTGTCAAGATTAAGAACACCACCAGTCGATCCAAGTCTGGCTGCAGATCTTCCTGATATGTCAGCACTTTACCTAAACCACCTTCCAAGTTCTGAGGATAAATTTATAAGGAAAAACATAATATATTGAGCATTTGTGTGTGTGTGCCTTTAAACAGACGTTCTTTCCATCCATTACTGTTCGAGCATCACAGGGTGTATACGGGCTATCTGCTGAGAAGGGATACCTACATTCTAGCTACCTTTGTAACTGTCTAGACCAGTGATTCCCAAAGTGGGCGGTACCTTACCCTTCCCCCCTGGGACGGTGGAAAGATTTTTTCTCATTTATGCTGACAAACATTCATAAATATTTAATAGGAAGATGGCTACTGCTATAATTGACACCATTGTTGTTATTATTACTGCTACTACATCATTACTGCTACTATCAACAATATTACTACCATTTTCATTACTACTACTGCTGTCATTACGACTACTACTACTATCATTACTACTACCTTAGTTTAGTTAATTGTTTTGTAGGTGAGAGAGATGACAACAGGGTGAGAGAGATGACAGCAAGGTGAGAGAGATGACAGCAGTGTGAGAGAGATGACAGTAAGGTAAGAGAGATGACAGTAAGGTAAGAGAGATGACAGCAAGGTGAGAGAGATATCAGCAAGGTGAGAGAGATGACAGCAAGGTGAGAGAGATGACAACAGGGTGAGAGAGATGACAGCAAGGTGAGAGAGATGATAGCAAGGTAAGAGAGATGACAGCAAGGTGAGAGAGATGGCAGCAGAGTGAGACAGATGACAGCAGGGTGAGAGAGATGACAGCAGGTTGAAAGAGATGACAGCAAGGTGAGAGAGATGACAGCAGGGTGAGAGAGATGACAGCAAGGTGAGAGAGATGACTGCAAGGTGAGACAGATGACAACAAGGTGAGAGAGCTGACAGCAGGGCGAGAGAGATGACAGCAAAGTGAGAGAGATGACAGCAGGGTGAGAGCGATGACAGCAAGGTGAGAGAGATGACAGCAAAGTGAGAGAGATGACAGCAGGGTGAGAGAGATGACAGCAAGGTGAGAGAGATGACAGCAAGGTGAGAGAGATGACAGCAGTGTGAGAGAGATCAGAACAGAGTGAAGGTGATGACACAAGGAAGAGGACGATGTTCATACAGACATATAACCCACATGTTGTGTTATGTTACGTTCCCTGATGGTCACAGCTACTGTAACTAAAGTAACTCCAGCACTTTACTGATGATGGTCACAGCTACTGTAACTAAAGTAACTCCAGCACTTTACTGATGATGGTCACAGCTACTGTAACTAAAGTAACTCCAGCACTTTACTGATGATGGTCACAGCTACTGTAACTAAAGTAACTCCAGCACTTTACTGATGATGGTCACAGTTACTGTAACTAAAGTAACTCCAGCACTTTACTGATGATGGTCACAGCTACTGTAACTAAAGTAACTCCAGCACTTTACTGATGATGGTCACAGCTACTGTAACTAAAGTAACTCCAGCACTTTACTGATGATGGTCACAGCTACTGTAACTAAAGTAACTCCAGCACTTTACTGACGATGGTCACAGTTACTGTAACTAAAGTAACTCCAGCACTTTACTGATGATGGTCACAGCTACTGTAACTAAAGTAACTCCAGCACTTTACTGATGATGGTCACAGCTACTGTAACTAAAGTAACTCCAGCACTTTACTGATGATGGTCACAGCTACTGTAACTAAAGTAACTCCAGCACTTTACTGATGATGGTCACAGCTACTGTAACTAAAGTAACTCCAGCACTTTACTGATGATGGTCACAGCTACTGTAACTAAAGTAACTCCAGCACTTTACTGATGATGGTCACAGTTACTGTGACTAAAGTGTCTCCAGGTTCCCTGATGATGGTCACAGTTACTGTGACTAAAGTGTCTCCAGGTTCCCTGATGATGGTCACAGTTACTGTGACTAAAGTGTCTCCAGGTTCCCTGATGATGGTCACAGTTACTGTGACTAAAGTGTCTCCAGCACTTTACTGATGATGGTCACAGCTACTGTAACTAAAGTAACTCCAGCACTTTACTGATGATGGTCACAGTTACTGTAACTAAAGTAACTCCAGCACTTTACTGATGATGGTCACAGCTACTGTAACTAAAGTAACTTCAGTACTTTACTGATGATAATCACAGCTACTGTAACTAAAGTAACTCCAGCACTTTAGCAAAGTTATATTTACAACTAAAACAGTTAGATTCTGTGTCCCACTTTGCCTGTGAAATAGTATACGTCAGAATTGTGACTGACTCTGATGGAAAAGTGTTCCCATAAAACAACATAATTTAACAGTATAATAATAAATAATTGTATAAAACAGCTGTATCGGATATATAAACAATGTGGTAGACTTGCCAGGTTGCAGGATCAACAATGTGGTAGACTTGCCAGGTTGCAGGATCAACAATGTGGTAGACTTGCCAGGTTGCAGGATCAACAATGTGGTAGACTTGCCAGGTTGTAGGATCAACAATGTGGTAGACTTGCCAGGTTGCAGGATCAACAATGTGGCAGACTTGCCAGGTTGCAGGATCAACAATGTGGTAGACTTGCTAGGTTGCAGGATCAGCAATGTGGTAGACTTGCCAGGTTGCAGGATCAACAATGTGGTAGACTTGCCAGGTTGCAGGATCAACAATGTGGTAGACTTGCTAGGTTGCAGGATCAACAATGTGGTAGACTTGCCAGGATGCAGGATCAACAATGTGGTAGACTTGCCAGGTTGCAGGATCAACAATGTGGTAGACTTGCCAGGTTGCAGGATCAACAATGTGGTAGACTTGCCAGGTTGCAGGATCAACAATGTGGTAGACTTGCTAGGTTGCAGGATCAACAATGTGGTAGACTTGCCAGGTTGCAGGATCAACAATGTGGTAGACTGGCCAGGTTGCAGGATCAACAATGTGGTAGACTTGCCAGGTTGCAGGATCAACAATGTGGTAGACTTGCCAGGTTGCAGGATCAACAATGTGGTAGACTTGCCAGGTTGCAGGATCAACAATGTGGTAGACTTGCTAGGTTGCAGGATCAACAATGTGGTAGACTTGCCAGGTTGCAGGATCAACAATGTGGTAGACTTGCCAGGTTGCAGGATCAACAATGTGGTAGACTTGCCAGGTTGCAGGATCAACTGCTAAAATTATTTTTCTCGATTTAATGTTTTTTGATGCGTCTGTGGTGATATTTTGCATTAATATTGTTTTGGGAGACATGAAGGTCAATGTGGAAGACATGAAGGTTAATGTGGGAGACATGAAGGTCAATGTGGGAGACATGAAGGTCAATGTGGGAGACATGAAGGTCAATGTGGGAGACATGAAGGTCAATGTGGGAGACATGAAGGTCAATGTGGGAGACATGAAGGTCAATGTGGGAGACATGAAGGTCAATGTGGGAGACATGAAGGTCAATGTGGGAGACATGAAGGTCAATGTGGGAGACATGAAGGTCAATGTGGGAGACACTGCTGTGGAAGGTGGAGTATAAAAACATACTTGAACATTATAGCAACATAAAAGAACAGCATATCAACATACAAGAACGGTACAGTAACACTCAAAGAATAATACAGTAACACGGAAGAACAGCCCATTGACTTATAAAACTGTACAATAACAGTATGGGAAAACTCAAGAAAAGCATATTACACGAAAGAGCAGAGTACCAATAACAGTTTAATGATGCATAAGAACAGAAGAAAAGTACAGAACATACATGTGGAATATAACAGCTTGATTCCGGCAATTGCTACTTCGTATAATCTAACAGAAGTTTTGTGTTGGTCATAGACAGTTTTCTGACATAAACAGACGACACTGTGTGATACCAGTGATCTCAGATTTAAGGTTATCCGCTAGTTCTTGTCTATAAGAGCTGATATACTTCAACAAGAAGGTTATAAGGCGGGAACCCAACGAAGATAGTGAAAAATAGATGAAAACAAGCTGGGAACAGCCACACCATGAGATCAACAGTCAGACTTGTGATGCTTCCCAGGTAGAGGTCACACTTTTATACTTGTTCTTACATTTTTCTGGAATTGATTTTTTTTCAGAAGTGTTTTAGGCTGCCTGAATGTTTCTTTTTATTTCCAACGACTGTATTTTATTTCGCTCATAACTTGAAAATGCGTTGTCTAATCACTTTCAAATTTTCAATACCTGTTAATGGTAACGGGGACCAAATTTTTTGAACAACTGTCATGTTCACGAGCTGTGTGACCTGAGTTGTTGAACAGGCAGGAGCAGTGTTCTTTACCAAAATAAATTTATTATCGTTTTATTTATAATATTTTACAATTAATTTACATGTTTAAAGCTTGTCCTCAAATTATGGAAATATTATGGAAGTATCTGAGGTAACATCATGGTGCTGGAGTTACTGCCACTCCTCTGATACTCTGTAAAGAAATACTCCTGGCAATGTTATCTACTCCGCTTCCTCACCAGCAACAGACTGGTGTCTCAGAATGATTATAGTTTGTTATATGATTGATCATTATAATCTTACATGAAGATTTACCACCTGAAAAATATTAGAAGTGAGAGGATATTCATAAATGGAATGTTGATATATTTAATTAATATAGACTGCATCATGATTAGGTAGGCCTCAATCTACTTAAACCATTATTAGTTTACATTGTTAAATACTGAGGTTACATTAATCACAACACACTGGGTCACGCCGTTCATGGCATTTAATAAGATAAAATAAATTCACCTGAACAGGGTCACCTGTTGATGAATTCTGGGGTCGTTGTTTCAGTTTCCCAGACCAGACAACAGACCTCAACATTTATGGTGTTACATACACTAGCGTTCACACATAACACTACATACAACAATATGGGAGACATTAACAAAGGGGCGTCCTGGCCAGGTTTCATTCAAGAACGACACATGTTTTTATTATGTAATGTTGTTAATTTTCTGAAAAACATTTGTGCAGCAACACAAATATTATATACAAATTCTGGAAAAAGATAAAGCATGACATAATTTGCTGCATAAGAGTGGACAGCTTGTACCATCGACCCACCAAGTACATCTGTCACCAATATCAATATGAAATACTGTACATGTATATGAGAATTTGAGTTTGCATACATGCTAGAGTGGAAGGAATGCATTGTGTGTGTTAGTTACCATTTTGTCCTAGGCACATGTTGATTAGACACTAGGCCTGTTATATATGTACTAGTGTGTGTGTGTGTGTGTGTGTGTGTGTGTTCATGTGTGGCGGTACACAAATATCTGTGAGTGTACATATATGCTTATTTGTGGACGTTTCAGTTTCTTGCATTAAAAAAAATGGACGAATTACAACAAAACAGAAACCTGGTAATATTTTTGTTGCAGATTTCTTGGTGGGAAGAAATAGATCATCATACTAACAAAGATATAAACACAATAAAACGTCCACAAACAATTATACAGCTACGTAAGTAAAAACAGAAGAAATTAACATAAACATGTTATGAAATATAAATAGAAGTTCCAGATTTTTACACAGTAACCTCAGCTTGGTGGCCGAGTTGTGTGGCAGCTTAGTCTGGTCCAGCTTGTCTACTGTTCCAGGCTGTCTTGGTGGGTGTAATCACAGGACGCAGTTTTCTGTGTGTCCCCTCCTGTAATTCCACCCACCTGGACAGTCTTAGCAGTAGACCAGCTAGACAAGACCAAGTTTCCACCCAGCAAGGTCATTGGGGAGGGGCCACAGCCGCTGAACCTGGGGAAGTGAGGAAGGGAGGTCATCTGAGGGCCCGCAAATGAGCTTCTGGAGACATGGAACTAGGGGAAGCAAACACACACAACATACACACACACACCCAACCACCAACCCATACAACCCCCCACCCAACCACCAGCCCAACCACCCGCCCACCTGGGAAAGTGAGGGAGTTCATCTGAGGGGACACAGATGGACTTCTGGACACACGGAACTAGGGAATGCACCAAAATAACCGGAAGTGTGGAAGGGTTGACATCCGGGGGCCCACGGATGGAGACCTGGAAACATAAACCACACCTGACTAAGACTACACCTAACTATGACCACACCTAACTATGACCACACCTAACTATGACCACACCTGGGGAAGTGAGAAAGGGAGTTCATCTGAGGGGACACAGATGGACTTCTGGAGACACGGAACTAGGTAAAGCACCAAACACACACCCTTACCTGACTATGACCACACCTGACTATGACCACACCTGACTATGACCACACCTAACTATGACCACACCTGACTATGACCACACCTGACTATGACCACACCTGACTATGACCACACCTGATTATGACCTCACCTAACTATGACCTCACCTAACTATGACCTCACCTAACTATGACCTCACCTAACTATGACCACACCTAACTATGACCACACCTAACTATGACCACACCTAACTATGACCTCACCTAACTATGACCTCACCTAACTGTGACCTCACCTAACTAGGACCTGGTGGTTAACGCTCTCGCTTCACACGGTGAGGGCCTGGGTTCGATTCCCAGCCAGAGTAGAAACATTGGACGTGTTTCTTTCCACCTGTTGTCTATGTTCCCTATCAGTAAAATGGGTACCTGGGTGTTAGTCGACTGGTGTGGGTCGCATCCTGGGACACTGACCTAAGGAGGCCTGGTCACATACCGGGCCGCGGGGGCGTTGACCCCCGGAACTCTCTCCAGATAAACACCTAACTATGACCACACCCGACCACCAACCCATACAACCACCCACCCAACTACCCGCCCACCTGGGAAAGTGAGGGAGTTCATCTGAGGGGACACAGATGGACTTCTGGACACACGGAACTAGGGAAAGCACCAAAATAACCGGAAGTGTGGAAGGGTTGACATCCGGGGGCCCACGGATGGAGACCTGGAAACATAAACCACACCTGACTAAGACTACACCTAACTATGACCACACCTAACTATGACCACACCTGACTATGACCACACCTAACTATGACCCCACCTAACTATGACCACACCTAACTATGACCCACCTAACTAAGTGAGAAAGGGAGTTCATCTGAGGGGACACAGATGGACTTCTTGAGACACACCTGACAATGACCATACCTCACTATGTCCTCACCTGAATATGACCACATCCATAACCACGCCTGACTAGCTGCTACCACACCTAACTAAACCAGCTACAAAAAGACCAAGTTTGCAATCAGCAGGATCTACAGATAGGGCCAAAAACCGCTACAAAATGTAGATCCTGGAAGTGGGGAGTGTGGAAGGGTTGACATCCGGGGGCCCATGGATGGAGACCTCGAAACATGAACCAGAAGATAAGCAAAGAGAAAGAGGGAATGTGGAAAAAGGAAGCCCCAAAATGGTAGAAAGTGGGAGGGGGGGACCTTAAAAACGTACCACTTGTCTCCACATGGCAGGGTCGCAAATTAATAATTAATTAATATTTTTTCCAAAAAAACACGAGAAGAAGGTATGATAAGGTCTAAGAGGCCACAAATCAGTGATGCTGATCATAGTAATTCCGCTCAGTGATGAGGAAGATGAGAGGAACTATACACCATATTAGAGTAGACAACGAGAGGAATTATACATTATATAATAGTAGGCAATGAGAAGAATTATACACCATATTAGAATAGGCAATGAGAGGAATTATACACCATATTATAGTAAGCAATGAGAGGAATTATACACCATATTAGAGTAGACAATGAGGAAAATTATACACCATATTAGAGTAGACAATGAGAGGAATTATACATCATATTAGAGTAAGCAATTAGAGGAATTATACACTATATTAGAGTAGGCAGTGAGAGGAATTATACACCATATTAGAGTAGGCAATGAGGAAAATTATACACCATATTAGAGTAGGCAATGAGAGGAATTATACACCATATTAGAGTAAGCAATTAGAGGAATTATACACTATATTAGAGTAGGCAGTGAGAGGAATTATACACCATATTAGAGTAGGCAATGAGAGGAATTATACACAATATTAGAGTAGGCAATGATAGGAATTATACACCATATTAGAGTAGGCAATGTGAGGAATTATACACCATATTAGAGTAGGCAATGAGAGGAATTATACACCATATTAGAGTAAGCAATGAGAGGAATTATACACTATATTAGAGTAGGCAGTGAGAGGAATTATACACCATATTAGAGTAGGCAATGAGAGGAATTATACACCATATTAGAGTAGGCAATGAGAGGAATTATACACCATATTAGAGTAGGCAATGTGAGGAATTATACATCATATTAGAGTAGGCAATGAGAGGAATTATACACCATATTAGAGTAAGCAATGAGAGGAATTATACACTATATTAGAGTAGGCAGTGAGAGGAATTATACACCATATTAGAGTAGGCAATGAGAGGAATTATACACAATATTAGAGTAGGCAGTGAGAGGAATTATACACCATATTTGAGTAGACAATGAGAGGAATTATACACCATATTAGAGTAGGCAATGAGAAGAATTAAACGCTATGGAGTAGGCAATGAGAGGAATTATACACCATATTAGAGTAGGCAATTCTCCATTTCCCTTATTTTCTAGCACTTCCCGTCGCTTTTTTCACACACTCTCTCACACACACTTTCTCACACACTTGCCATTCCTCACATAATTTCTTACCCACTCCCTCACATACTATCTCACACCTTCACATACTTTCTCCTACACTTCCTTACTCCCTTGCACACACAGTCTCACTCCCCTTCCACTCTCCCCTCATACTCCCTCTTTCCCTCACTCTGTCTCCCTCACACTCTCCCTCAGCGAGTTCATTTGTGAAGGGACAGGAGACTGGAAGCGCTGGTGATGGGGAGAAGGGGAGAGAAATGGTGCGGGAAGGAAAGTGAGAAATGATAGGAGCGAGAGAGAGAGAGAGAGAGAGAGAGAGAGAGAGAGGAGAGAGAGAGAGAGAGAGAGAGAGAGAGAGAGAGAGAGAGAGAGAGAGAGAGAGAGAGAGAGAGAGAGAGAGATAACGGGATTGGAGAACGAAATGTAAGGAGGGAGGGGGCAGGGAAAGAAAGGCTAAATAAATGAAAGAAAGAGAGGTAAAAAGAGAGAGAAAATGCATGAAGAGTTATAGAGAGAACGTGGCAATAACTCGTGTCTGGATGCGTGCAAGTGGCTGTGGCTACGGTAATAATTCCATATTTATTTGTGATTTTTTTTATGCGTTTTCAAAATATTTATAGGTTAATGTTTTGAAGTTTATTGATTTTACTATTTAATAAGAGAACATTTGTAGTGCAACAAAACAAGCCTAAGTGTTAATGACGGCTTTTGTGTGTTACTGCCGTATACTGCTATGTATTACTGCCGTATACTGCTATGTATTACTACCGTATACTGCTATGTATTACTGCCGTATACTGCTATGTATTACTACCGTATACTGCTATGTATTACTACCGTATACTGCTATGTATTACTACCGTATACTGCTATGTATTACTACCGTATACTGCTATGTATTACTGCCATATACTGCTATGTATTACTAGCATATACTGCTATGTATTACTACCGTATACTGCTATGTATTACTACCGTATACTATGTATTACTAACGTATACTGCTATGAATTACTACCGTATACTGCTATGCATTACTACCGTATACTCCTATGTATTACTGCCGTATACTGTTATGTATTACTACCGTATACTGCTATGTATTACTACTGTATACTGCTATGTATTACTACCGTATATTGTTATGTATTACTACAGTATATTGTTATGTATTACTACCGTATACTGCTATGTATTACTACCGTATACTGCTATGTATTACTACCATATTCTATGTATTACTACCGTATACTGCTATGTATTGCTACCAAATACTGGTACGTATTACTACTGTATTCTGCTATGTATTACTACAATATATTGTTATGTATTAACAACGTATACTGCTATGTATTACTGTCATATACTGCTATGTATTACTACCGTATACTGCTGTGTATTACTGCCGTATACTGCTATGTATTACTACCGTATACAGCTATGTATTACTACCGTATACTGCTATGTATTACTACTGTATACTGCTATGTATTACTACCGTATACTGCTATGTATTACTGCCGCATACTGCTACGTATTAGTACCGTATACTGCTATGTATTACTACCGTATACTGATATGTATTACAACCGTATACTGTTATGTATTACTACTGTATACTGGTATGTATTTCTACCGTATACAGCTATGTATTACTACCATATACTGCTATGTATTACTACCGTATACTGCTATGTATTACTACCATATACTATGTATTATTACCGTATACTGCTATGTATTACTACCATATACTAGTATGTATTACTACTGTATTCTGCTATGTATTACTACCGTATACTGCTATGTATTACTACCATATATTGTTATGTATTAATACCGTATACTGCTATGTATTACTGCCGTATACTGCTATGTATTACTACCGTATACTGCTATGTATTACTGCTGTATACTGCTATGTCTTACTACCGTATACTGCTATGTATTACTACCGTATACTGCTATGTATTACTGCCGTATACTGCTACGTATTACTACAGTATACTGCTATGTATTACTACCATATACTGATATGTATTACAACCGTATACTGTTATGTATTACTACTGTATACTGGTATGTATTTCTACCGTATACAGCTATGTATTACTACCATATACTGCTATGTATTACTACCGTATACTGCTATGTATTGCTACTGTATACTGCTTTGTATTACTGCCGTGTACTGCTATGAATTAATACTGTATACTGATTTGTATTACTACTGTATACTTCTATGTATTACTACCGTATACTGCTATGTATTACTACCGTATACTGCTACGTATTACTGCCGTATACTGGTATGTATTAAACCTGTATTCTGCTATGTATTACTATCTTCTACTGCTATGTATTACTATCGTATACCGCTCTGTATTACTACCATATACTGCTATGTATTACTACCATATACTGCTATGTATTACTACCGTATACTGCTATGTATTACTACCGTATACTGCTATGTATTACTACTATATACTGCTATGTATTACTACCGTATACTGCTATGTATTACTACCGTATACTGCTATGTATTACTACTGTATACTGCTATGTATTACTACCATGTATTATGTATTACTACCGTATATTGTTATGTATTACTACTGTATACTGCTATGTATTACTACCGTATACTGCTATGTCTTACTACCGTATACTGCTATGTATTACTACCGTATACTGCTATGTATTACTGTCGTATACTGCTACGCATTATTACCATATACTGCTATGTATTACTACCGTATACTGATATGTATTACAAACGTATACTGTTATTTATTACTACTGTATACTGGTATGTATTTCTACCGTATACAACTATGTATTACTACCATATACTGCTATGTATTACTACCGTATGCTGCTATGTATTGCTACCGTATACTGCTATGTATTACTGCCGTGTACTGCTATGAATTTCTACTGTATACTGCTTTGTATTACTACTGTATACTGCTATGTATTACTGCCGTATACTGCTACGTATTACTGCCGTATACTGGTATGTATTAATATTGTATTCTGCTATGTATTACTATCGTATACTGCTATGTATTACTACCATAAACTACTATGTATTGCTACCATATACTGCTATGTATTACTACCATATACTGCTATGTATTACTACCGTATACTGCTATGTATTACTACTGTATACTGCTATGTATTACTACCTTATACTGCTATGTATTACTACCGTATACTGCTACGTATTACTGCCGTATACTGGTATGTATTAATACTGTATTCTGCTATGTATTACTATCGTATACTGCTATGTATTACTATCGTATACTGCTATGTATTACTACCATATACTGCTATGTATTACTACCATATACTGCTATGTATTACTTCCGTATACTGCTATGTATTACTTCCGTAAACTGCTATGTATTACTACCGTATACTGCTATGTATTACTACCGTATACTGCTATGTATTACTACCGTATACTGCTATGTATTACTACTGCATACTGCTATGTATTACTACCATATGTTATGTACTACTACCGTATATTGTTATGTATTACTACTGTATACTGCTATGTATTACTACCGTATACTGCTATGTCTTACTACCGTATACTGCTATGTATTACTACCGTATACTGCTATGTATTACTGCCGTATACTGCTACGCATTACTACCATATACTGCTATGAATTACTACCGTATACTGATATGTATTGCAACCGTATACTGTTATGTATTACTACTGTATACTGGTATGTATTTCTACAGTATACAACTATGTATTACTACCATATACTGCTATGTATTACTACCGTATACTGCTATGTATTGCTACCGTATACTGCTATGTATTACTACCGTGTACTGCTATGAATTACTACTGTATACTGCTTTGTATTACTACTGTATACTGCTATGTATTACTGACGTATACTGCTACGTATTACTGCCGTATACTTGTATGTATTAATACTGCATTCTGCTATGTATTACTATCGTATACTGCTATGTATTACTACCATAAACTGCTATGTATTGCTACCATATACTATGTATTACTATCGTATACTGCTATGTATTACTACCGTATACTGCTATGTATTACTACTATATACTGCTATGTATTACTACCGTATACTGCTATGTATTACTACCGTATACTGCTATGTATTACTACTATATACTGCTATGTATTACTACCGTATACTGCTATGTATTACTACTGTATACTGCTGTGTATTACTACCGTATATTGCTATGCATTACTACCGTATACTGCTATGTATTACTATCAGACACTGCTATGTATTACTACCGTATACTGCTATGTATTACTACCGTATACTGCTATGTATTACTACTATATTCTGCTATGTATTACTGCCATATACTGCTATGTATTACTATCGTATACTGCTATGTATTACTACCGTGTATTGTTAACAATTACTACCGTATACTGCTATGTATTACTACCGTATACTGGTATGTATTACTTTTGTATATTGCTATGTATTACTACCATATACTGCTATGTATTACTACCGTATACTGCTAATAATTACTACCGTATACTGCCATGTATTACTACCGTATACTGGTAAGTGTTACTACTGTATATTGCTATGTATTGTTATTACTACTGTATACTGCTATGTATGGTCATTACTAACGTATACTGCTATGTATTACTACCATATACTGCTATGTATTACTATAGCACACTGAATTTTATCGTTTTTACTACCGTATACTGGTATGTATCGTTATAACTACCGTAAACTGGTATGTATACTGGAATTAATCGCTATTACTACCGAATACTGGTATGTATACTGGTGTGCATCGCTATTACTACCGTATACTGGTATGTATACTAATATGTACACTGGTATGTACACTGGTATATATACTGTATGTATACTGGTACGTATACTGGTATGATATTCTTGTATGTATACTGGTATGTACACTGTATGTACATTGGTATGTATATTGGCATGTATACTGACTTGTATACTGGTATGTACACTGGTACGTATACTGGTATGTATACTGGTATGTACACTTAGATGTATACTCGTATGCATATTATGTATATTGGTATGTATACTGGCTTGTATACTGGTATGTATACTGGTATGCCCACTGGTATGTATACTGGCATGTATACTGGTATGTATACTAGTATGTACACCGGTATGTGTGTATGCTGGTATGTACACTGGGATGTATACTGGTATATATACTGGTATGTCCGCTGGTATGTACACTGGTATGTATACTGATATGTACACTGGTATATTTACTAGTAAGTATACTGGTATGTATACAGGTATATATACTGGTATATATAATGGTATGTACACTGGAATATATACTGGTATGTATACTGGTATGTATACTGGTATATATACAGATATGTATTCTGGTATGTATACTGGTATGTATACTGGTATGTATACTAGTATATATACTGGTTTACCTGGAGTTTACCTGGAGAGAGTTCCTGGGGTCAACGCCCCCGCGGCCCGGTCTGTGACCAGGCCTCCTGGTGGATCAGAGCCTGATCAACCAGGCTGTTGCTGCTGGCTGCACGCAAACCAACGTACGAGCCAAAGCCCGGCTGGTCAGGAACCGACTTTAGGTGCTTGTCCAGTGCCAGCTTGAA
Source organism: Cherax quadricarinatus (assembly GCF_038502225.1). Lineage (NCBI taxonomy): Eukaryota > Metazoa > Arthropoda > Malacostraca > Decapoda > Parastacidae > Cherax > Cherax quadricarinatus. The sequence continues at coordinate 119,570 of NW_027195828.1, forward strand.
GACTGCCAGGGGTCTGTTGGTAATCCCCCTTATGTATGCTGGGAGGCAGTTGAACAGTCTCGGGCCCCTGACACTTATTGTATGGTCTCTTAACGTGCTAGTGACACCCCTGCTTTTCATTGGGGGGATGTTGCATCGTCTGCCAAGTCTTTTGCTTTCGTAGCGAGTGATTTTCGTGTGCAAGTTCGGTACTGGTATGTATACTTGTATACTGGTATGTATACTGTTATGTATACTGGTATGTATACTGGTATATATACTGGTATATATAATGGTATGTATACTGGTATGTATACTGGTATGTATATTTGTATACTGGTATGTATACTGGTATGTATACTGGTATGTATACTGGTATGTATACTGGAATATATACTGGTATGTATACTGGTATGTCATTATTTGAACCACTTTTGACATACCATAATTTTGTTTTTGGATTTCATATCTGAAAATATTAGTTTGAGGATAGTAAAAATATTACCTGGTTGTTGATGTTAAACAGGTGAGTTAACCCATCAAGGACACTAATATTACCTGGTTGTTGATGTTAAACAGGTGAGTTAACCCATCAAGGACACTAATATTACTTGGTTGTTGATGTTAAACAGGTGAATTAACCCAACAAGGACACCAATATTACCTGGTTGTTGATGTTAAACAGGTGAATTAACCCAACAAGGACACCAATATTACCTGGTTCTTGTTGTTTAACAGGTGAATTAACCCATGAAGGACACCAATATTACCTGGTTGTTGATGTTAAACAGCTAAATTAATCCATCAAGGACACCAATATTACCAGGTTGTTGATATTAAGCAGGTGAATTAACCCATCAAAGGCACCAATATTACCTGGTTGTTGATGTTGAAGATTTGAATTAACCCATCACAGACACCAATATTACCAAGTTGTTGATATTAAACGGTGAATTAACCTGTCAAGGACACCAATATTACCGGGTTGTTGATGCTAAACAGGTGAATTAACCAATCAAGGACACCAATATTACCGGGTTGTTGATGCTAAACAGGTGAATTAACCAATCAATGACACCAATATTACCTGGTTGATGATGCTAAACAGGTGAATTAACCTGTCAAGCAACAGCAAAGAACTACAGACTGATAGCACTAACATCCCATATCATAAAAATCTTTGAAAGGGTCCTAAGAAGCAAGATCACCACCCATCTAGAAACCCATCAGTTACACAACCCAGGGCAACATGGGTTTAGAACAGGTCGCTCCTGTCTGTCTCAACTATTGGATCACTACGACAAGGTCCTAAATGCACTAGAAGACAAAAAGAATGCAGATGTAATATATACAGACTTTGCAAAAGCCTTCGACAAGTGTGACCATGGCGTAATAGCGCACAAAATGCGTGCCAAAGGAATAACAGGAAAAGTCGGTCGATGGATCTATAATTTCCTGACTAACAGAACACAGAGAGTAGTCGTCAACAGAGTAAAGTCCGAGGCAGCTACGGTGAAAAGCTCTGTTCCACAAGGCACAGTACTCGCTCCCATCTTGTTCCTCATCCTCATATCCGACATAGACAAGGATGTCAGCCACAGCACCGTGTCTTCCTTTGCAGATGACACCCGAATCTGCATGACAGTGTCTTCCATTGCAGACACTGCAAGGCTCCAGGCGGACATCAACCAAATCTTTCAGTGGGCTGCAGAAAACAATATGAAGTTCAACGATGAGAAATTTCAATTACTCAGATATGGTAAACATGAGGAAATTAAATCTTCATCAGAGTACAAAACAAATTCTGGCCACAAAATAGAGCGAAACACCAACGTCAAAGACCTGGGAGTGATCATGTCGGAGGATCTCACCTTCAATGACCATAACATTGTATCAATCGCATCTGCTAGAAAAATGACAGGATGGATAATGAGAACCTTCAAAACTTGGGAGGCCAAGCCCATGATAACACTCTTCAGGTCACTTGTTCTATCTAGGCTGGAATATTGCTGAACACTAACAGCACCTTTCAAAGCAGGTGAAATTGCTGACCTAGAAAATGTACAGAGAACCTTCACGGCGCGCATAACGGAGATAAAACACCTCAATTACTGGGAGCGCTTGAGGTTCCTAAAACTGTATTCCCTGGAACGCAGGCGGGAGAGATACATGATTATATACACCTGGAAAATCCTAGAGGGACTAGTACCGAACTTGCACACGAAAATCACTCACTACGAAAGCAAAAGATTTGGCAGACGATGCAACATCCCCCCAATGAAAAGCAGGGGTGTCACTAGCACGTTAAGAGACCATACAATAAGTGTCAGGGGCCCGAGACTGTTCAACTGCCTCCCAGCATACATAAGGGGGATTACCAACAGACCCCTGGCAGTCATCAAGCTGGCACTGGACAAGCACCTAAAGTCGGTTCCTGACCAGCCGGGCTGTGGCTCGTACGTTGGTTTGCGTGCAGCCAGCAGCAACAGCCTGGTTGATCAGGCTCTGATCCACCAGGAGGCCTGGTCACAGACCGGGCCGCGGGGCGTTGACCCCCGGAACTCTCTCCAGGTAAACTCCAGGTAAACACCAATATAACCGGGTTGTTGATGCTAAACAGGTGAATTAACCCATCAAGGACGCCAGTATTACCAGGTTGTTGATGACTCACGAAATCGTAATGACACGATTGCAAGCAAACCATACCACGGGTGGGGTAGAACCCGCGGTCAGAGAATCTCAAAACTCCAGACCGTCGCGTTAGCCACTGGACCAGCAAGCCACAATAAGATTCGTCCAACTAAGTATATTTCTACACCATAGGAAGGTTAGCATAGGCACCACTGTGACCACAAATGCAAGTTTTTACTGACTAATCGCCAGCTAGCGTGGCCGTGACGAACTCTAGAAATATACCTAGTTGGACGAATCTTCCTGTGGCTAGCTGGTCCAGTGGCTAACGCGACGGTCTGGAGTTTTTAGACACTCTGATCGCGGGTTCTATCCCCGTCCGTGGTATAGTCTGGTTGTTGATGTTAAGCAGGTGAATTCACCCATCAAGGACACCAATATTAGCTGGTAGTTGATGTTAAACAGGTAAATTAGCCCATCAAGGACAAAAATATTACCTGGTGGTTGATGTCAAGCAGGTGAATTAACCCATCAAGGACACCAATATTACCTTTTGCTTTATGTTAATCATGTGAATTAACCTATCAAGGTCACCAATATTACCTGGTGGTTGATGTTAAATATGTGAATTAACCCATCAAAGACACCAATATTACCTGATTGTTGGTGTTAACCAGGTGAATCAACCCATCAAGGACACCAATATTAAATGGTTGTTGATGTTAAACAGGTTAATCAACCCAACAAGGACACCAATATTACTTGGTTGTTGATGTTAAACAGGTGAATTAACCCATCAAGGACACCAATATTACTGGTTGTTGATGTTAAACAGGTGAATCAGCCCATCAAGGGCACCATTATTACCTGGTTGTTGATGTTAAACTTGTGAATTAACCCATCAAGGACACCAATACTGCCTGATTGTTGATGTTAAACAGGTGAATTAACCCATCAAGGACACTAATATTACCTGGTTGTTGATGTTAAACAGGTGAATTAACCCATCAAGGACACTAATACTACCTGGTTGTTGATGTTAAACAGGTGAATTAACCCATCAAGGACACCAATATACATATATATTATTTTGTATGATAATTTATGTGTCGCTGTACCTAAATAAACTCACTTAGGATACTCCCCGTAGTCTATCTGACTCCATCGTCTGGTTTATCTTAGTCTACCTGACACCATCATCTGGTTTATCTTAGTCTACCTGACTCCATCGTCTGGTTTATCTTAGTCTACCTGACTCCATCGTCTGGTTTATCTTAGTCTACCTGACTACATCGTCTGGTTTATCTTAGTCTACCTGACTACATCGTCTGGTTTATCTTAGTCTACCTGACTCCATCGTCTGGTTTATCTTAGTCTACCTGACTACATCGTCTGGTTTATCTTAGTCTACCTGACTACATCGTCTGGTTTATCTTAGTCTACCTGACTACATCGTCTGGTTTATCTTAGTCTACCTGACTACATCGTCTGGTTTATCTTAATCTACCTGACACCATCGTCTGGTTTATCTTAGTCTACCTGACACCATCTGGTTTATCTTAATCTACCTGACACTATCATCTGGTTTATCTTAGTCTACCTGACACCATCTGGTTTATCTTAATCTACCTGACACTATCATCTGGTTTATCTTAGTCTACCTGACACCATCTGGTTTATCTTAATCTACTTGACACTATCATCTGGTTTATCTTAATCTACCTGACATCATCTGGTTTATCTTAATCTACCTGACACCATCGTCTGGTTTACCTTGGTCTACCTGACACCATCGTCTGGTTTACCTTGGTCTACCTGACACCATCGTCTGGTTTACCTTGGTCTACCTGACACCATCGTCTGGTTTACCTTGGTCTACCTGACACCATCGTCTGGTTTACCTTGGTCTACCTGACACCATCGTCTGGTTTACCTTGGTCTACCTGACACCATCGTCTGGTTTACCTTGGTCTACCTGACACCAACGTCTGGTTTACCTTGGTCTACCTGACACCATCGTCTGGTTTACCTTGGTCTACCTGACACCATCGTCTGGTTTACCTTGGTCTACCTGACACCATCGTCTGGTTTACCTTGGTCTACCTGACACCATCGTCTGGTTTACCTTGGTCTACCTGACACCATCGTCTGGTTTACCTTGGTCTACCTGACACCATCGTCTGGTTTACCTTGGTCTACCTGACACCATCGTCTGGTTTACCTTGGTCTACCTGACACCATCGTCTGGTTTACCTTGGTCTACCTGACACCATCGTCTGGTTTACCTTGGTCTACCTGACACCATCGTCTGGTTTACCTTGGTCTACCTGACACCATCGTCTGGTTTACCTTGGTCTACCTGACACCATCGTCTGGTTTACCTTGGTCTACCTGACACCATCGTCTGGTTTACCTTGGTCTACCTGACACCATCGTCTGGTTTACCTTGGTCTACCTGACACCATCGTCTGGTTTACCTTGGTCTACCGGTACTTAGTGCCAGCAAATTTTTACGGTTATTTATGATCATTTTTTTTATTTATTCATGATTTTATACAAACCAGTTTACACGATTCATTACTGAGTCATATGCATTAACTTAGATGACTGTCTAGTATGGAAACACTTTTCTAGGCTTTAGTTGAGGCCTATGAGCAACGTAACCTTAGGCCTCTAAGATGTTGGGTAAATTTTCTAGACTTTTGGGCATAAAAGAAATAGCGTATTTGGCGTCCTAAAATATAGTATCTTCTTGTAAGCAGTGGTCCTTCTTTTTTTTTTTGGTACTGAACCTGTACAGTACAGTACCGTGTTTAGACTTGAGTGCCATTTCTTAACAGTCTCATTTTATAGATACAAATATACAAATATTCCAAAATCCGATACACTTCCGGTCCCAAGCATTTCGGATAAAATATTATCAACTGTACCAACATACTTTACTACATTCATCTTTTTACCTCCATGAAATTCATGGTCTTCACAGATGTCTTTCCCTTTCTAAGTTCTATGTGTCAGAAAATATTAATTTGTGTGTTGTAAATCTCTGAGTATCTGTATGGTAAACACCATACAGAGCTTCAAGAGTAGGTATGATTACTCCTTCGAGACTGCAAACCTATAAAAGGTATTAATAATAAAGGTTAAGAGGCGGGACTAGGAACTATGAATCAACCCCTGTAAACTCTATTAGGCGAGTCCACACACAGGTGATGGTGTAACATGAACTACAGGGGAAGTAGAAAATAATATACCACATTCGAAGGCATAAACAAAGAGTGATGTATTTGTTAGTTTGATGATGGAAGAGTCAGGACTCCCACGATCCATCTTGTTAGTTTGATGATGGAAGAGTCAGGACTCCTACGATCCATCTTGTTAGTTTGATGATGGAAGAGTCAGGACTCCCACGATCCATCTTGTTAGTTTGATGATGGAAGAGTCAGGACTCCCACGATCCATCTTGTTAGTTTGATGATGGAAGAGTCAGGACTCCCACGATCCATCTTGTTAGTTTGATGATGGAAGAGTCAGGACTCCCACGATCCATCTTGTTAGTTTGATGATGGAAGAGTCAGGACTCCCACGATCCATCTTGTTAGTTTGATGATGGAAGAGTCAGGACTCCCACGATCCATCTTGTTAGTTTGATGATGGAAGAGTCAGGACTCCCACGATCCATCTTGTTAGTTTGATGATGGAAGAGTCAGGACTCCACAATCCATCTTGTTAGTTTGATGATGGAAGAGTCAGGACTCCTACGATCCATCTTGTTAGTTTGATGATGGAGGAGTCAGTACTCCCACGATCCATCTTGTTAGTTTGATGATGGAAGAGTCAGTACTCCCACGATCCATCTTGTTAGTTTGATGATGGAAGAGTCAGGACTCCCACGATCCATCTTGTTAGTTTGATGATGGAAGAGTCAGTACTCCCACGATCCATCTTGTTAGTTTGATGATGGAAGAGTCAGTACTCCCACGATCCATCTTGTTAGTTTGATGATGGAAGAGTCAGGACTCCCACGATCCATCTTGTTAGTTTGATGATGGAAGAGTCAGTACTCCCACGATCCATCTTGTTAGTTTGATGATGGAAGAGTCAGGACTCCCACGATCCATCTTGTTAGTTTGATGATGGAAGAGTCAGGACTCCACGATCCATCTTGTTAGTTTGATGATGGAAGAGTCAGAACTCCCACGATCCATCTTGTTAGTTTGATGATGGAAGAGTCAGGACTCCACGATCCATCTTGTTAGTTTGATGATGGAAGAGTCAGGACTCCACGATCCATCTTGTTAGTTTGATGATGGAAGAGTCAGGACTCCTACGATCCATCTTGTTAGTTTGATGATGGAAGAGTCAGGACTCCCACGATCCATCTTGTTAGTTTGATGATGGAAGAGTCAGAACTCCCACGATCCATCTTGTTAGTTTGATGATGGAAGAGTCAGGACTCCACGATCCATCTTGTTAGTTTGATGATGGAAGAGTCAGGACTCCACGATCCATCTTGTTAGTTTGATGATGGAAGAGTCAGGACTCCACGATCCATCTTGATAGTTTGATGATGGAAGAGTCATTACTCCCACGATCCATCTTGTTAGTTTGATGATGGAAGAGTCAGGACTCCCACGATCCATCTTGTTAGTTTGATGATGGAAGAGTCAGGACTCCCACGATCCATCTTGTTAGTTTGATGATGGAAGAGTCAGTACTCCCACGATCCATCTTGTTAGTTTGATGATGGAAGAGTCAGGACTCCACGATCCATCTTGTTAGTTTGATGATGGAAGAGTCAGGACTCCCACGATACATCTTGTTAGTTTGATGATGGAAGAGTCAGGACTCCCACGATCCATCTTGTTAGTTTGATGATGGAAGAGTCAGTACTCCCACGATCCATCTTGTTAGTTTGATGATGGAAGAGTCAGGACTCCACGATCCATCTTGTTAGTTTGATGATGGAAGAGTCAGGACTCCCACGATACATCTTGTTAGTTTGATGATGGAAGAGTCAGGACTCCCACGATCCATCTTGTTAGTTTGATGATGGAAGAGTCAGGACTCCCACGATCCATCTTGTTAGTTTGATGATGGAAGAGTCAGGACTCCCACGATCCATCTTGTTAGTTTGATGATGGAAGAGTCAGGACTCCCACGATCCATCTTGTTAGTTTGATGATGGAAGAGTCAGTACTCCCACGATCCATCTTGTTAGTTTGATGATGGAAGAGTCAGGACTCCACGATCCATCTTGTTAGTTTGATGATGGAAGAGTCAGGACTCCCACGATACATCTTGTTAGTTTGATGATGGAAGAGTCAGGACTCCCACGATCCATCTTGTTAGTTTGATGATGGAAGAGTCAGGACTCCCACGATCCATCTTGTTAGTTTGATGATGGAAGAGTCAGGACTCCCACGATCCATCTTGTTAGTTTGATGATGGAAGAGTCAGGACTCCCACGATCCATCTTGTTAGTTTGATGATGGAAGAGTCAGGACTCCCACGATCCATCTTGTTAGTTTGATGATGGAAGAGTCAGGACTCCCACGATCCATCTTGTTAGTTTGATGATGGAAGAGTCAGGACTCCACGATCCATCTTGTTAGTTTGATGATGGAAGAGTCAGGACTCCCACGATCCATCTTGTTAGTTTGATGATGGAAGAGTCAGGACTCCCACGATCCATCTTGTTAGTTTGATGATGGAAGAGTCAGGACTCCCACGATCCATCTTGTTAGTTTGATGATGGAAGAGTCAGGACTCCCACGATCCGTCTCATGACATGTACAAGTCTCTTAGAGGAAACAATGTTATTAGTCTGATAAGCGAGCCGCATAGTGATACATTATACAAACAATGCAATTTATTAGATAAGGATAGTTAAGTTGGTAATGACCCATACACACAGTAAAGAGGGTTATGTCCACTCAAAGTTAATTAAAATCAGTTATGTTTATCAAACAAGATAGTAAAGAAAGTTGGAGTGCCAAAAAACTTAAGGGAGAAGTTGTTGTCCAACAAATATAATTAAGAGAGTGATATCTCAGTGACAACAGTGATGTCCCACAAATATATTAAAGAAGGTGATGTCTTGCTAGTATACAAGACCTTTTGTGTCATTCTTAGATGACATGACGTGGTACCTTCCATCATCATTACTGTCTACACACCTGAAATGTGTTGCAGTTTTCATATTGTCTCCATTATTGTTCACTGTCCTCACTGGACTCCTCCCTTATTATCTTTGATAGGTTGTTATATCATATCTGCTGCATTGTAAGAGTTTGATATACAAGAAGTCACAAATAATCTGAGATCTGAGAGTATTGGTATTAGAAATTGTGATCTGTTTGTATCAGGATGGAAGCGAGTTCTGTCCCTTTTGGAACAGAGCTCTTCACCGTAGCTGCTTCAGACTTTATTCTGTTTACTATTACTCTTTGTGTTCTAGTTGTTAGGAATTTGTAGATAAATCTACCAACTTTTCCCGTTATTTCTTTATCATGCATTTTGTGTGCTATTACACTTGTCGAAGGCTTTCGGAAAGTCTGTGTATACTACATCTACATTTTGTTTATCATCTATGGCATCTAGGACCTTGTCATAGTGGTCCAGTAGCTGGGACAGGCAGGAGCGACCTGCTCTAAACCCATGTTGCCCTGGGTTGTGTAGCTGATGGGTATCTAGGTGGTTGGCGATCTTGCTTCTTCGATATGGGATGTTAGTGCTGTCGGTCTGTACTTTTTTGCAATTGCTTTACTGCCACCTTTGTAGAGTGGGTCTATGTCTGTTATTTTTAGTTAGTGTGGAATGACCCATGTGTTCATGCTCCCTCTCCATAGAATGCTGAAGGCACGAGATGGACTTCTTGCAGTTCTTGGTGAACACCGAGTTCCATGAGTCTGGGCCTGGGGCAGAGTGCATGGGCATGTCATTTATTACCTTTTCAAAGTCTTGTGGTGTTAGGATAATATCAGAGATTTTTGAGATGACCAGATTTTGGGTCCAGGCCATAAAGAATTCATTTAGATTGTTGACACTTAGTCTCGATAATGGGTCGCTGAACACTGAGTTGTACTGAGACTTTAGTATCTCGCTCATTTCTTTGCTATCATTTGTATATGCCCCACGGAAGTCACCGAGATTATAAAGTCACTTAAAAATAACTCAGGGAATCTGTCTCATGTCCCACCATGTCTCGCATACTATCTCATTGCTTTTTAACAAGTCACTAGAAGCTAGCACCTTCCCGAAATTACTCAAGACGGCAAGGGTTACACCATTACATAAAGGTGGTGACCCTACAGATTTAAACAACTATAGGCCAATATCAAACTTACCACTGCTATCCAAAATCTTTGAGAAACTCGTGCATTTATAACGTCACAAAACATACTCAACCCCTGACAATTTGGATTCAGGAAAAATAAAAGCACTAACGATGCAATTATAAAAATGCTAGATCTGCTTTACACAGCATTGGAAAATAAGGAATATCCACTAGGAATTTTTATTGACCTAAGAAAAGCTTTTGACACAGTAGACCACGGCATCCTACTCCACAAACTTGACCATTATGGTATAAGAGGCCATGCGCTTGCATATTTCAAATCTTACCTTACTAATAGGTATCAGTATGTCACCATTAAAGACACAGCATCAACAACACAGCCACTTGATACTGGAGTTCCGCAGGGAAGTGTCCTTGGTCCCCTGCTCTTCCTCATATACATCAATGATCTTCCAAACGTATCTCGACACCTGAACCCCATTCTCTTTGCTGACGACACGACTTATGTCATCTCTCACCCTAATCTTGCAACCCTCAACACCATTGTTAATGAGGAGCTGATCAAAATATCGACTTGGATGACAGCCAATAAACTTACGCTTAACGTTGACAAAACCTACTACATTATGTTTGGTAGCAGAGCAGGAGATGCGCAAATTAACATTAAGATCGACAACACTCTAATTACCAGGCATAATGAGGGCAAATTCCTAGGCCTATACCTCGACAACAACCTGAACTTCAGCACCCATATCCAACACATAACCAAAAAAGTATCCAAAACGGTTGGGATCCTCTCCAAGATACGATACTACGTGCCGCAAACTGCCCTTCTCACACTATACCATTCACTTATATATCCATACCTCACCTATGCTATCTGTGCTTGGGGTTCAACTGCAGCAACACACCTAAAGCCAATAATAACCCAACAAAAAGCCGCAGTAAGAATAATCACTAAATCCCATCCCTGGCAACACCCCCCCCCCACTCTTCATAGATCTAAATTTACTCCCTGTTCAGTACATCCACACTTACTACTGTGCAATCTACATCTACAGGACCTTAAATTCCAATATTAACCTTGACCTAAAACGCTTTCTTGATAGTTGTGACAGAACCCACAGGCACAACACCAGACACAAACATCTCTATGACATTCCCCGTGCCCGACTAAACCTTTACAAAAATTCAATGTATGTCAAAGGCCCTAAAATCTGGAACACCCTACCTGAAAATTCCAAAACTGCAGACACATTCATCACCTTCAAAACTACCATCAGAAAACATCTTATCTCCCTGATACACCCTGTCAACTAATAATACGAATACCACCTGGTGGTTCACACTTACACTCACTGACCCATTTGACCATAAACAGAAATATCAATCTCAGTCTCAAAATAATGAATCTTAACTAGTCATAAGTTGGCCTGTGATACTCCAATACTGAAACTATGTATAGTGACAAAACAAAAGCATTCACATTGCTAAAC
>NW_027195829.1:0-72500 GCF_038502225.1 Cherax quadricarinatus
GTATTTATGAAATAGCATCGTTCTTAAGTCAGTAAGTTACCTGGACACCTCAGTAACTCTTACACTCCTGAAGCTAGTACACTGTAAGTTACCTGGACACCTCAGTAACTCTTACACTCCTGAAGCTAGTACACTGTAAGTTACCTGGACGCCTCAGTAACCCTTACACTCCTGAAGCTAGTACACTGTAAGTTACCTGGACGCCTCAGTAACTCTTACACTCCTGAAGTTAGTACACTGTAAGTTACCTGGACGCCTCAGTAACTCTTTCACTCCAGAAGCTAGTACACTGTAAGTTACCTGGACGCCTCAGTAACTCTTACACTCCTGAAGCTAGTACACTGTAAGTTACCTGGACGCCTCAGTAACCCTTACACTCCTGAAGCTAGTACACTGTAAGTTACCTGGACGCCTCAGTAACCCTTACACTCCTGAATCTAGTACACTGTTAGTTACCTGGACTCCTCAGTAACTCTTACACTCCTGAAGCTAGTACACTGTAAGTTACCTGGACGCTTCAATAACCCTTACACTCCTGAAGCTAGTACACTGTAAGTTACCTGGACGCCTCAGTAACTCCTTACACTCCTGAAATGCTAGAACACTGTAAGTTAACTGGACGCCTCAGTAACCCTTACACTCCTGAAGCTAGTACACTGTAAGTTACCTGGACGCCTCAGTAACTCTTACACTCCTGAAGCTAGTACACTGTAAAGTTATCTGGACGCAGTGAACCCTTACACTCCTGAAACTAGTACACTGTAAGTTACCTGGACGCCTCAGTAACCCCTACTATCCTGAAGCTAGTACACCTGTAAGTTACCTGGACGCATCAGTAACCCTTACACTCCTGAAGCAGTACACTGTAAGTTACCTGGACGCCGTAGTAACCCATTACTCTTGAAACTGTAAGTTACCTGGACGCATCAGTAACCCTTACACTCCTGAAACTGTAAGTTACCTGGACGCCTCAGTAACCCTTACACTCCTGAAGCTAGTACAGTGTAAGTTACCTGGACGCATCAGTAACCCTTACACTCCTGAAAGCCAGTACACTGTAAGTTATCTGGACGCATCAGTAACCCTTACACCTGAAGCTAGTACACTGTAAGTTACCTGGACGACATCAGTAACCCTTACACTCCTGCAGCTAGTACACTGTAAGTTATCTGGACGCCTGTGCAACCCTTACACTTGAAGCCAGTACACTGTGTTACCTGGACGCCCTAGCAATCTTCACTCCAGCTAGTACACAGGTTATCTGACGCCCAACCTACACTTCGAAGCTAGTACACCGTAAGTTACCTGGACCTCAGTAACTCCACTCGTGAAGCTAGTTCACTGTAAGTTACCTGACGCCTCAGTAATCTCTTACACTCCTGAAGCTAGTACATCAGGTTACCTGGTTTACCAGTAACCCTTACACTCCTGGAAGCAAGTACACTATGTTACCCGACGCCTGTAGTGCAACCTTTACACTCATGAAAACTGGAAGTTACCTGACGCATCAGTAACCTCATACTCCTGAAACTGTGTTACCTGACGCATCAGTGCAACCCTTTACACTCTGAAGCTAGTACACTGTGTTACCTGACGCACTGTAGTAACCCTTGTTCTAAAATCTGGGTTACCTGACACACTGTGTAACCCTACACTCCTGAAACTGTGTTACCTGATGCCTCAGTAACCCTTACACTCCTGAACTGGGTTACCTGACGCACTGTACAACCCCACTCCCAAACTGTGTTGTTGATGCCCTCAGCAACCCTTACACCCTGAAGTTAGTACACTGAGTTTCCTGGACGCATCAGTAACCCTCATACCCTGAAGCTAGTACACTGTAAGTTACCTGACGCCCCAGTAGCCCTAGTACCCTGAAACTGCAAGTTACCTGGACGCATCAGTAACCCTTACACCCTGAAACTGTAAAGTTACTGACGCATCAGTAACCGTTACACCTGGAAGCCATACACCTGGTTACCTGGATGCATCAGCAACTGCTTACACTCCTGAAGCTAGTACACTGTAAGTTTCCTGGACGCACTGGTAAACTTTACACTTGAAGGGCACACTGTGTTACCTGACGCCTCAGTAGCCCTTACACTCCTGAAACTGTGTTACCTGACGCATCAGCAACCTACACTTGAAACCGTAAGTTAATGACGCATCAGTAACCCTTTCACTCATGAAACTGTAAGTTACCTGGACGCATCAGTAACCCTTACACTCCTGAAACTGTGTCACCCGGACGCATCAGCAACCCTTACACTCTGAAAACTGTGTTACCTGACGCATCAGTAACCCTTACACTCCTGAAACCGTAAGCCATCGGACGCCCTATAACCCTTACACCCAGTTAGTGACACTGTAAGTTACCCGACGCCCTTCAGCAACCCTTACACCTGAAGCCAGTACACCAGCACCTGACCATGGTGGAGAGTAAGCTGCTTGACGGCCTCAGTAACCCTTACACCCTGAAACTGTAAGTTACCTGACGCCTCAGTAACCCTTACACTCCTGAAGGCTAGTACACTGTGGTTACCTGACGCCTCAGTAACTTTACACTCCTGAAGCTAGTACACTGTAAGTTACCTGACGCCTCAGTAACCCTTACACTCCTGAAGCTAGTATCAGGTTACCTGACGCCTCAGTAACTCTTACACCCTGAAGCTAGTACACTGTAAGTTACCTAATGCCCCAGTAACTCTTTACACTTGAAGCTAGTACACTGTAAGTTACCTGGACGCCTTCAGTAACCCTTACACTTGAAGCTAGTACACCGTAGTTACCTGACGCCCCAGTAACCCTTGCACTGAAGCTGGTACACTGTGGGTTACCTGACGCCTAGCAACCCTTACACCCTGAAGCCAGTACACCGTGCTTACCTGGACGCTTCATTAACCTCACCCTGAAGCCAGTACACTGTAAGTTACCTGACGCCCCAGTAACTCTTACACTTGAAGCTAGTACACTGTAAGTTAACTGACGCCTCAGTAACCCCTACACTCCTGAAGCCAGTACACCGTAAGTTACCTGACGCCTCAGTAACCTACACTCCTGAAGCTAGTACACTATAGTTATCTGGACGCCTCAGTAACGCTACACCCTGAAGCCAGTACACTGTAAGTTACCTGACGCATCAGTAAAACCTTACACTTCTGAAGCAAGTACACTGTGGTGCCATCTGACGCCTCAGTAACCCTTTACACTCTTGGAAACTGTAAGTTACCTGGACGCACTGTAGTAACCCTTACACCCTGAAACTGCAAGTTACCTGGACGCCTCAGTAACCCCTTACACTCCTGAAGCTAGTACAGTGTGTTTACCTGACGCATCAGTAACCTCATAATTCTGAAGCTAGTACACTGTAAGTTATCTGACGCAACAGACCCATACCCTGAAGCTAGTACACTGTAAGTTACCTGACGCATCAGTAACCCTTACACTCCTGAAGCTAGTACACTGTAAGTTATCTGACGCCTCAGTAACTTTACACTCCCAAAGCCAGTACACTGTAAGTTACCTGGACGCCTCAGCAACCTCTTTTTACACTTGAAGCTAGTACACAGTAAGTTATCTGGACGCCTCAGTAACCTCTACACTCCTAGCTAGTACACTGTAAGTTACTCTGACTCCCAGTAACTTACACTCGTGAAGTCGGTACACCAGTTACCTGGACGCCTCAGTAACCCTTACACTCCTGAAGCTAGCACTGTAAGTTACCTGACGCATCAGTAACCCTTACACTCCTGGAAGCAAGTACACTGGTTACCTGACGCCTCAGTAACCCTTACACTTGAAACTGTAGTTACCTGACGCATCAGTAACCCTTGGCACCCTGAAACTGTAAGTTACCTGACGCATCAGCAACCCTTGCACTCCTGAAGCCAGTACCGTAAGTTACCTGACGCATCAGTAACCCTCTACACTCCTGAAACTGTAAGTTACCTGACACATCAGTAACCCTTACACTTGAAACTGTAAGTTACCCGCGCCTAAGTAACCCCTGCACTCCTGAAACTGTAAGTTACCTGGACGCATCAGTAACCTTACACTCCTGAAACTGTAAGTTACCTGATGCCTCAGTAACCCTTACACTCCTGAAGCTAGTACACTGTAAGTTTCTGACGCACTCAGTAACCACCTGAAGCTAGTACACTGGTTACCTGACGCCCTGTAACCTCTTACACTTGAAACTGTAAGTTACCTGACGCATCAGTAACCCTTACACTCCTGAAACTATGTTACCTGACGCATCAGTAACCGTTACACTCCTGAAGCTAGCACACTGCAAGTTACCTGACGCACCAAACCCTAACACTCCTGAAACTGTAAGTTACCTGACGCACCAGTAACCCTTACACTCCTGAAACTGTGTTACCTGACGCACTGTAACCCTACACTCCTGAAAACCGTAAGTTACCCGGGACCAACACAACCTTGAAGACTCCTGAAACTGTAAGTCACCCGGACGCATCAAATTTCTTACACTCTGGAAACTGTAAGTTACCTGGACGCATCAGTAACCCTTACACTCCTGAAGCAGTACATCTGTAAGTTACCTGACGATCAGTAACCCTTACACTCCTGAAACGTTACCTGACGCCCAGTAACCCCACTCCTGAAGCTAGTACACTGTAAGTTACCTGACGCCTCAGTAACCCTTACACTGAAGCCAGTACACTGCCACCTGACGCCTCAGTGTCCCTTACACCCTGAAGCTAGTACGCTGTGAGTGCTGCTTGACGCCCCAGTAACCCTTACACCCTGAAACTGTAAGTTACCCGACGCCCTGTAACCCTTACACTCCTGAAGCTAGTACACCGTAAGTTACCTGACGCCTCAGTAACCTCACTCCTGAAGCTAGTACACTAAGTTACCTGACGCCCTCTGTAGCAACTCTTACACTCCCAGCTTAGTACACTGTGTTACCTGACGCCCAGTAAGTCTTACACCCTGCTTAGTACACTGTCACCTGACGCCTCAGTAACCCTTTACACTCCTGAAGCTAGTACACTGTGTTACCTGGACACCCCAGTAACCCTGCACTCCTGAAGCCAGTACACTGCAAGTTACCTGGACGCCTCAGTGGGCTAATTCTGAAGCCAGTACACTGTAAGTTACCTGACGCTTCAATAACCTACACTCCTGGAAGCGTACACCTGTAAGTCACCTGACGCCCAGTAACTCTTACACCCCGCCAGTACACTCTGCCAACTGACGCCAGTAACCCTTACACTTCTGAAGCCAGTACACTGTAAGTTACCTGACGCCTCAGTAACTCTTACACCCTGAAGCTAGTACACCGTAAGTTACCTGGACGCCTCAGTAACCTTTACACTTGAAGCTAGTACACCGTAAGCTTACCGACGCATCAGTAACCCCACTCCTGAAGCAAGTATACCGTGTTATCTGACGCCTCAGTAACCCTTACACTCTGAAACCGTGTTACCCGACGCATCAGTAACCTCATACCCTGAAACTGTAAGTTACCTGGACGCATCAGCAACTCACACTCCTGAAACTGTGTTACCTGACGCATCAGCACCGTTACACTCTGGAAGCTAGCACCGTGTCACCTGACGCATCAGTAACCTCTTACACTCCTGAAACTGTAAGTTACCTGGACGCATCAGTAACCCTTACACTCCTGAAACTGTAAGTTACCTGGACGCACTGGCAACCCTTACACTATTGAAACTGTAAGTTACCTGACGCACTAGCAACCCTTACACTCCTGGAAACTGTAAGTTACCTGGACGCATCAGTAACCGATCTGAAAACCGTGTTACCGGACGCATCAGCAACTTACACCCTGAAACTGTAGTTACCCGGACGCATCAGTAACCCTACACTCCTGAAGCTAGTACACTGTGTTACCCGGGACGCACTGTGCAACCCTTATACCCTGAAACCAAAGTTACCTGACGCCCCAGTAACCCTTACACTTGGAAGCCAGTACACTGTAAGTTACATGGACGCCCAGTAACCCTTACACTCCTGAAGCTAGTACACTGTGTTACCTGACGCCCCAGCAACCTCTTACACTCCAGCCAGTACACTGTGAGTAGTTGTTTGGACGCCCCTGCAACCCTTACACTCCTGGAAACTGTGTTACCTGACGCCTCAGTAACCCTTACACCCTGAAGCTAAGGTACACTGTAGTTACCTGGACGCCTTCAGTAACCTTGCACTCTCAGCTGCACACTGTAAGCGCCTGGACGCCCCAGTAACCCTTACACTTGAAGCGCACACTGCAGTTACCTGGACGCCTCAGTAACTTACACTCCCAGCTAGTACACCGTGTTACCTGGACGCCTCAGTAACTCTTACACTCCTGGATGCCAGTACACGGAAGTTACCTGACTCCCAGTAACCCTTACACTCCTGAAGGTTACACTGTGTCACCTGACGCCCCAGTAACCTTACTCCTGAAGCTAGTACACTGTGTTACCTGACGCCTAAGTAACCCTTACACTCCTGAAGCTAGTACACTGTAAGTTACCTGACGCTTCAATAACCCTACACTCCTGGAAGCTAGTACACTGTAAGTTACCCGACGCCCCAGTAACTCTTACACTCCTGAAGCGCAACACCAAGTTAACTGACGTTTTGCAAAAACCCTTTACACTTGTGCTTAGTACACTGTAAGTTACCTGCACGCCTAGTAACTCTTAGCACTTGAAGCTAGTACACTGTAAGGCTCCACGCCTCAGTAACCTCCTTTACACTTGAAGCTAGTACACTGTAAGTTACCTGACGCATCAGTAACCCTTACACTCCTGAAATTGTGTTACCTGGACGCATCAGTAACCCTTAAACTCCTGAAACTGTAAGTTACCTGGACGCACCAGTAACCCTTTACACTCCTGAAACCGTAAGCACCTGACGCATCAGTAACCCCATACCCTGAAACTGTGTTGTCGACGCACCAGTAACCCTACACTCCTGAACCTAGTGACACTGTAGTTACCTGACGCATCAGCAACCCTTATACCCTGGAAACTGTAAGTTACCTGACGCCTCAGTAACCCTGCACCCTGAAGCTAGTACACTGTGTTACCTGGACGCCTCTAGTAACCCTTTACACTCCTGAAGCTGGGGTACACTGTAAGTTACCTGGACGCTCAACTTCTTACACTCCTGGAAGTTACTAGTACACTTTAAGTTACCTGGACGCCCAGTAACCTTACACTCCTGAAGCCAGTACACTGTGCCAACTGACGCCCCAGTAACCCTTACACTCCTGAAGCAGTACATCAAGTTACCTGACGCCTCAGTAACTCTTACACTTGAAGTTAGTACACTGTAAAGTTATCTGACGCCTCAGTAACCCTACACCCTGAAGCCAGTACACTGTGCCACCTTGACGCCCCAGTAACCCTTACACTCCTGAGCCAGTACACTGTGGTTACCTGACGCATCAGTAACCCTTACACTCTGAAGCAAGTACACTGTAAATTACCTGACGCCCAGTAACCCTTACACTCCTGAAGCTAGTACACTGTAAGTTACCCGGACGCCCTTGTGCAACCTCTGCGCACTCTTTGAACTGTAAAGTTACCTGACGCATCAGTAACCCTACACTCCTGAAACTGTGTAAGTTACCTGGACGCCTCAGCACCCTTACACTTCTGAAGCAGTACAGTGTAAGTTACCTGACGCATCAGTGCAACCCTTACACTCCTGAAGCTGTGTACACTGTGTTATCTTGACGCATCAGTAACCCTTACACCCTGAAGCTAGTACACTGTAAGTTACCTGACGCATCAGTAACCTCATACCCTGGAAGCTAGTACACTGTGTTATCTGGACGCCTCAGTAACCCTTACACTCCTGAAGCTAGTACACTGTAAGTTACCTTACGCCTCAGTAACCCTTTACACTTGAAGCTAGTACAAAGTAAAGTTATCTGACGCCTCAGTAACCCTTACACTTGGAAGCTAGTACACTGTAAGTTACCTGGACCCTCAGTAACCCTCTTACACTCGTGCGCACACTGTGTTACCTGGACGCCCCAGTAACCTCATACCCTGAAGCTAGTACACTGTGTTACCTGGACGCTGGGCAACCCTACACTCCTGAAGCAAGTACACTGCAAGCCACCTGGACGCCTCAGTAACCCTTACACTCCTGAAACTGTAGTTACCTGACGCATCAGTAACCTCTTACACCCTGAAACCGTAAGTTACCTGGACGCATCAGTAACCCTTACACCTGAAGCTAGTACACTGTGTTACCTGACGCATCAGTAACCCTTACACTCCTGAAACTGTAAGTTACCTTCCGGATACATCAGTAACCCTACACCCTGAAACTGTAAGTTACCCGACGCCTCAGTAACCCTTACACTCCTGAAACTGTAAAGCACCGACGCATCAGTAACCTCACTCCTGAAACCGTAAGTTACCCGGATGCCTCAGTAACCCCACTTGAAGCTAGTACACTGTAAAAGCCTCCTGATGCATCAGTAACCCCACACTCCTGAAGCCAGTACACTGTAAGTTACCTGACGCCTCTAGTAACCCCTACACTCTGAAACTGTAAGCGCCTCTGACGCACGTAACCCTTACACCCTGAAACTGTAGTTACCTGACGCATCAGTAACCGTTACACTCCTGAAGCTAGTACACTGTAAGTTACCTGGACGCATCAGTAACCCTTACACTCCTGAAACTGTAAGTTACCTGACGCATCAGTAACCCTTACACTCCTGAAACTGCAAGTTACCTGGACGACCAGTAACCCCACCCTGAAACTGTTACCTGGATTTCACCAGTAACCCTTACACTCCTGAAACTGTGTTACCTGGACGAATAGTAACCCTTACACTCCTGAAACCGTGTTACCTGGACGGTCAGTAACTTTACACTTCGAAACTGTAGTTACCTGACGCACCAGTAACCCTACGCACCTAGTACACCGTGTTACACCCTGGACGCATCAGCAACCCTTACACTCCGGAAACTGTAAGTTACCTGACATCAGTAACCCTTTACACCCTGAAACTGTAAGTTACCTGACGCCTCAGTAACCCTTGCACCCTGAAACTGTGTTACCTGGACGCATCAGTAACCCTTACACTCCTGAAACTGTTACCTGATGCCTCTATAACCCTTACACTTGAAGCTAGTACACTGTAAGCTCTGACGCATCACTAACCCTACACTCTGAAGCACACTGTAAGTTACCTGACGCCTCAGTAACCCTCTTTACACTCCTGAAACTGCCACCTGACGCATCAGTAACTTTACACTCTGAAACTGTGTTACCTGGACGCATCAGCAACCGTTGCTAATCTCCTGAAGCCAGTACACCGTAAGTTACCCGGACGCATCAGTAACCCTCTTACACTTGAAACTGTGGGTTACCTGACGCATCAGTAACCCTTACACCCTGAAACTGTGTTACCTGACGTACCAGTAACCCCATTCCTGAAACTGTGTTACCTGACGCATCAGTAACCCTGGCACACCTGAAACTGTAAGTTACCTGACGCATCAGTAACCCTTTACACTCTGAAGCTATTACACTGTAAGTTACCTGGACGCATCAGTAACCCTTACACTCCTGAAACTGTAAGTTACCTGGACGCCTCTGGTAACCCTTGCACTCCTGAAGCTAGTACACTGTAAGTTACCCGACGCCCCAGTAACCCATACACTGAAGCAGTACACTGTAAGTTACCTGGACGCATCAGTAACCCTTTCACCCTGAAACTGTAAGTTACCTGACGCCCCAGTAACCCTGCACTCCCTGAAGCTAGTACACTGTAAGTCACCTGACGCCCCAGTAAATTCCCATACCCAGTTTAGTACACTGTAAGTTACCTGACGCCTCAGCATCCCTTACACTCCTGAAGCTAGTACAGGGGTTACCTGATGGCATCAGTAACCCTACACTGAAGCCATACACTGTAAAGTTATCTGACGCATCAGTAACCCTCTTACACCCTGAAGCAGTACAACAGAAGTTTTCACCGGACGCACCAGTAACCCCGCACTCTGAAGCCAGTACACTGTGTTATCTGACGCCTCAGTAACCCTTACACTCCTGGAAGCTAGCACATCTGCAAGTTACCTTTACGCCTCAGTAACCCTTTACACCTGAAAAGCCAGTACACAGGTTATCTGGACGCCTCAGTAACCCTTACACTCCTGAAGCTAGTACACTGCAAGTTACCTGACCTTCAGTAACCTCTGACTCGTGAAGCCAGTACACTGTAAGTTACCTGGACGCCCAGTAACCCTGGCACCCTGAAGCTAGTACACTGTGTTACCTGACGCATCAGCAACCCTTTACACCCTGAAGCAAGTACACTGTAAGTTACCTGACGCCTCAGTAACCCTTTACACTTGAAACTGTAAGTTACCTGGACGCATCAGTAACCCCTTACACTTGAACCGTAAGTTACCTGACGCATCAGCAACTTACACTTCTGAAGCTAGTACACGTAAGTTACCTGGACGCATCAGTAACCCTTACACTTCTGAAACCGTAAGTTACCTGACACATCAGTAACCCCATGACTCCTGAACTGTAAGTTACCTGACGCCTCAGCAACTCCTACACTCTGAAACTGTAAGTTACCTGGACGCATCAGTAACCTTTACACCCTGAAACCGTAAGCCACCTGGATGCCCCAGTAACCCTTACACTCCCGGCTTTTCTAGTACACTGTAAGTTTCCTGACGCATCAGTAACTCTTACACTTAGCTAGTACACTGTAAGTTACCTGACGCCTCAGTAACCCTTACACCCTGAAACGTGTTACCTGACACCAGTAACCCCACTTCTGAAACTGTAAGTTACCTGGACGCACTAGCAACCGTTACACTCCTGAAGCTAGTACACCAGCTACCTGACGCATCAGTAACCCTTACACTCCTGAAACTGTAAGTTACCTGACGCATCAGTAACCCTTACACTCCTGAAACTGTGTGTTACCGGACGCACTGTGCAACCCCACACTCCTGAAACTGTATTACCTGACGCATCAGTAACCCTTTACACCCTGAAACTGTGTTACCTGGACGCACTGAAAATCTTACACTCCTGAAACTGTGTCACCGGACGAACGCAACCCTTACACTTCTGAAACCGCCACCTGACGCATCAGTAACCCTTACACTCCTGAAGCTAGCACTGTAAGTTACCTGGACGCATCAGTAACCTCTTACACCCTGAAACTGTATGTTACCTGATTTCAGCAACTCTTACATTCTGAAGCTAGTACATCGTGTTTCCTGACGCACTGGTAACCCTTACACTCCTGAAGCTAGTACACCGTTACCTGGACGCCCCCAGTAACCCTTACACCCTGAAACTGTGTCACTCCGACGCACTGTAACCCTTACACCCTGAAACTGTAAGTTACCTGACGCACTAGTAACCGTTACACCCTGAAGCCAGTACACTGTAAGTTACCTGACGCACCAGTAACCCTTACACTCCTGAAACTGTGTTACTCCGACGCACCAGTAAACCCACACTCCTGAAAACCGTGTTACATGACGGCAGTAACCCTTACACCCTGAAACTGTAAGTCACCTGACGCATCAGTAACCCTACACCCTGAAAGTGTGTTACCTGACGCCTCAGTAACCCTGCACTTGAAGCTAGTACACCGTGTTACCTGACGCCTTCTCAGTAACCCCACTCCTGAAGCCAGTACACTGTGGGTTACCTGGACGCTTCAATAACCCTCTTACACTCCTGAAGCTAATACACTGTAAGTTACCTGATGCCTCAGTAACTCTTACACTTGAAGCTAGTACACTGTAAGCCAACTGGACGCCTCAGTAACCCCTTACACTCTGAAGCAGTACACTGTAAATCTACCTGGACGCTTCAGTAACTCTTACACCCTGAGGCTAAAGCACTGTAAGTTATCTGACGCCCTAGCACCTCACACTCCTGAAGCCAGTGCACACTGTGTTACCTGACGCCTCAGTAACCCACACTCCTGAAGCTAGTACACTGTAAGTTACCTGACGCATCAGTAACCTCTTACACTCCTGAAGCAAGTACACTGGTAAATTACCCGGACGCCTCAGTAACCCTTTTGATGACTTTGAAACTGTAAGTTACCTTGGACGCACTCAGTAACCCCACACTCCTGAAACTGTAAGTTACCTGGACGCCTCAGTAACTCCTTACACTTCTGAAGCTAGTGCACTGTGTTACCCGGACGCAACAGTAACCCTTACACTCCTGAAGCAAGTACACTGTAAATTACCTGACGCCTCAGTTAATTACACTTGAAACTGTAAGTTACCTGACGCATCAGTAACCCTTACACTCCTGAAACTGCAAGTTACCTGACGCACCAGTAACCCTTACACTCCTGAAACCGTGTTACCCGGACGCATCAGTAACCCTTACACTCCTGAAGCCAGTACACTGTAAGTTACCGGGACGCATCAGTAACCCTCTACACCCTGAAACTGTAAGTTGCCTGACACATCAGTAACCCTTACACCCTGAAACTGTGTTACCTGACGCCCAGTAACCCTTACACTCCTGAAACTGTGTTACCTGACGCATCAAACCCTTACACTCCTGAACCGTGTTACCTGATGCCTGCAACCTCTTACACTCCTGAAGTTAGTACACCGTAGTTTCCGACGCATCAGTAAACTTTACACTTGAAGCCAGTACACCAAAGTTACCTGACGCTCAGTAACCTTGCACCTCTGAAACTGTGTTACCTGACGCACCAGTAACCCTTACACTCCCGAAACTGCAGTTACCTGACGCACTGGTAACTGTTACACCCTGAAGCTAGTACACTGTGTTACCCGGACGCCCTGTGCAACCCTTTACACTCCTGAAACTGTAGTTACCTGACGCATCAGTAACTGTTACACTCCCGGAAGCCAGTACACTGTGTTACCTGGACGCATCAACCCTTTAATTCTGAAATTGTAAGTTACCTGACGCATCAGTAACCTACACTTGAAACTGTGTTACCAGACGCATCAGTAACCCTTACACTTGAAACTGTAAGTTACCTGACGCATCAGTAACCTTTACACTTCTGGAAATCGTAAGTTACCTGACGCATCAGTAACCCTTTACACTCCCTGAAGGCAAGTACACTGTAAGCACCTGACGCATCAGTAACCCTTACACCCTGAAACTGTAAGTTACCTGGACGCATCAGTAACCCCTTAAGCACTCTGAAGCTAGTACACTGTAAGTTACCTGGACGCATCAGTGCAACCCTTACACTCCTGAAACTGTAAGTTACCTGACGCCTCAGTAACCCTTGCACTCCTGGAAGCCAGTACACCGTAGTTACCTGGACGCCTCATAACCCTTACACTCCTGAAGCCAGTACACTGTAAGTTACCCACGCCCAATAACCCTTACACTCCTGAAGCTAATACACTGTGTTACCTGACGCCTCAGTAATCTTTACATCCCAGTTAGTACACTAAGTTAACTGATTCTTCAGTAACTTTTGGCATAATTCTGAAGTTAGCATACACTGTGTTACCTGACGCCCCAGTAACTCTTATACCCAGCGCTTTCAGTACACTGTTATCTGACTTGTGCAACCCTTACACCCTGGAAGGTTAGTACACTGTGTTACCTGACGCCTCAGTAACTCCACACCCTGAAGCCAGTACACTGTAAGTTACCTGACGCACTGTAACCCTTTACACCCTGAAGCAAGTACACCAAATTTCCTGACGCCCCAGTAACCCTTACACTCTTTGAAACTGTGTTACCGGACGCATCAGTAACCCTTACAATCTGAAACTGTAAGTTACCTGACGCCTCAGTAACCCTTACACTCCTGAAGTTAGTACAGTAAGTTACTGACGACCAGTAACCTCTTACACTCCCGAGCCGCACACTGTAAATTACCCGGACGCCTCAGTAACTCCTTACACTCTTGAAACTGTAAGTTACCTGGACGCATCATAACCTCACCCTGGAAACTGTAGTTACCTGGACGCATCAGTAACCTCTTACACTCCCTGAAAACCGTGTTACCCGACGCACAGTAACCCTACACCCTGAAACTGTAAGTCACCTGACGCATCAGTAACCGTTGCACTCTGAAGCTGAAAAGCACTGTTACCTGGACGCATCAGTAACCTCTACACTCCTGAAACCGTAAGTCACCCGACGCATCAGTAACCCCACACTCCCGAAACCGTAAGTTACCTGACGCATCAGTAACCTTTACACTATTGAAACTGTAAGTTACCTGACGTACTGCAACCTTTACACTCCTGAAATCAAAAGTCACCGACGCATCAGTAACCCTTACACTTGTAAGTTACCTGACGCATCAGTAACCCTTTACAATTCTAAAACTGTAATGTTCGAATGCATCAGTAACCCTTACACTTGGTTTAGTACACTGTAAGTTACCTGGACGCATCAGTAACCCTTACACTCCTGAAACTGTAAGTTACCCGGACGCCTCAGTAACCCTTACACTTGAAGCTAGTACACTGTAAAAGTTACAGCATGGACGCCTCAGCAACCCTTACACTCCTTGAAGCTACACTGGGTTACCTGGACTCGTGCAACTTACACTCTGGAAGCTAGTACACTGTGAGTAAAGGTTTGACGCCCCAGTAACCCTTACACTCCTGAAACTGTAAGTTACCTGACGCCTCAGTGTACCCTTACACCCTGGAAGGCTAGTACACTGTAAGTTACCTGGATTTCAGTGTTCCATACCCTGAAGAAGGCACCTGTAAAAGTCACCACTGCAACCCTTACACCCTGAAGCTAGTACACTGTGTTACCTGGACGCCTCTGTAACTCTTACACCCTGAAGCCAGTACACTGTAAGTTACCTGACGTCTCAGTAACTCTTACACTCCTGAAGCTAGTATGAATGGGAGAAGCTGGCATGGACGTCTCAGTAACCCTTACACCCTGAAGCTAGTACACTGTTAGCCTGGACGCTGCAACTTGCACTTGAAGCTAGCATACCGTAAGTTACCTGACGCCTCAGTAACCCTTTACACTCCTGGAAGTTAGCATACCGTGTTACCTGCACGCCTCTAGTAACTCTTACACTCCTGAAGCTAGTACACTGTGTTATCTGACGCCTCAGTAACCTCTTACACTCCTGGGAAGCTAGTACACTGGGGTTACCTGACGTACCAACCCTTACACTCCTGAAATTGTAAGTTACCTGACGCATCAGTAACCCTTTACACTCCTGAAACTGTAAGTTACCTGACGCATCAGTAACTTTACACTCCTAGAAACTGTGCTACCTGACGCATCAGTAACCTGCACACCCTGAAACTGTAGTTACCTGACGACCAGTAACCCTTACACTCCCGAAGCTAGCACACTGTAAGTTACCGACGCATCAGTAACCTCCTTGCACTCCTGAAACTGTGAAAGTTACCTGACGCCCCAGCATCCTTTGCACTCCTGAAGCTAGTACACCAAGCCACCTGACGCCCAGCAACCCTTACACCCTGAAGCTAGTACACCGTAAGTTACCTGACGCTTCAATAACCCTTACACCCTAGCTAGTACACTTTGGTTACCTGGACGCCTCAGTAACTCTTACACTCCTGAAGCTAGTACACTGTAAGTTAACTGACGCCCCAGTAACCCTACACCTCCCGCTAGTACACTGTAAGTTACCTGACGCCCCAGTAACTCTTACACTCCAGCTTTGCATGACTGTGTTATCTGGACGCCTCAGTAACCTTACACTTGAAGCTAGTATACTGTGTTACCCGACGCCTCAGTAACCCCACTTGAAGCTAGTGCACTGTGTCATCGACGCATCAGCAACCTTTACACTCCTGAAGCAAAAAATGTAAATTACCTGGACGCCTCAGTAACCCTTTACACTCCTGAAGCTAGTACACTGTAAGTTACCTGGACGCCTCAGTAACCCTTACACTCTTGAAACTGTAAGTTACCTGGACGCACACAGTAACCCTACACTCCTGAAACTGTAGTTACCTGACGCCCTGTAACCCTTACACCCTGGCAGTACAGTGTAAGTTACCTGACGCACTGGTAACCTTACACTCCTGAAGTTAGTACACTGTAAGTTATCTTGACGCACTGTGTAACCTCATAATTCTGAAGCTAGTACACTGTAAGTTACCTGGACGCATCAGTAACCCTTACACTCCTGAAGCTAGTACACTGTAAGTTATCTGGACGCCTCAGTAACCTCTTACACCCTGAAGCTAGTACACTGTAAGTCACCTTTCTTACGCCCTGCAACCCTTACACTGAAGTTGTAGTACAAAGTAAGTTATCTGGACGCCTCAGCAACTTTACATCCTGAAGCTTAGTACACTGTAAGTTACTCTGACCTCCTAGGTAACCTCACTCAGTTTAGTACACTGTAGTTACCTGACGCCCTCAGTAACCCTTACACTCCTGAAGCTATTACACTGTAAGTTACCTGGACGCATAAGTAACCCTTACACTCCTGGAAGCAAGTACACTGTAAGTTACCTGACGCCTCAGTAACCTCTTACACCCTGAAACTGTAAGTTACCTGGACGTACCAGTAACCCTTACACTTGAAACTGTAAGTTACCTGGACGCATCAGTAACCCCACACTGAAGCTAGTACACTGTGTTACCTGACGCATCAGTAACCCTTACACTCCTGAAACTGTGTTACCTGGACGCATCAGCAACCGTTGCGCCCTGAAGCTAGTACACTGTAAGTTACCTGGACGCATCAGTAACCCTTACACTCTTGAACCAAGTTACCTGACGCATCAGTAACTCCTTACACTCCTGAAACCGTAAGTTACCTGACGCATCAGTAACCCTTTACACTCCTGAAACTGTAAGTTACCCAGACACCAGTAACCCTTACACCCTGAAACCGTGTCACCTGGACGCATCAGTAACCCTTACACTCCTGGAAACTGTAAGTTGCCCGGACGCATCAGCAACCCCACACTCCTGAACCGTAAGTTACCTGGACGCATCAGTAACCCCACGCCCTGAAGCCAGTACACTGTAAGTTACCTGGACGCATCAGTAACCCTTACACTCCTGAAACTGTAAGTTACCTGGACACATCAGTAACCCTTACACTCCTGAAACTGCTACCTGGACGCCCAGTAACCCTTTACACTTGAAACTGTTACCTGGACGCATCAGCAACCTTTACACCCTGAAACTGTGTTACCTGATGTTCTAGTAACCCCATACACTTGACAGTACACTGCAAGTTTCCTGATGCATCAGTAACCCTACACTCATGAAGCTAGTTCACTGAGTTGCCTGGACGCCTCAGTAACCCTTACCTCCTGAAACTGTAAGTTACCTGGACACATCAGTAACCCTTCCCACTCTGAAACTGTAAGTTACCTGGACATCGTAACCGTTACACTCCTGAGCTAGTACTGTAAGTTACCTTGACGCATCAGTAACCCGCCCACTCCAGAACTGTAGTTACCTGGACGCATCAGTAACCCGACACTCCTGAAACTGTAAGTTGCCTGGACGCATCAGTAACGCCGCACTCCGAAACTGTAAGTTACCTGGACGCATCAGTAACCCATACACTCCTGAAACTGTAAGTTACCTGGACGCATCAGTACCCTTACACTCCGAAATCGTCTATTGCTGTGCAAGTTACCTGGACGCATCAGTAACCCTTACACTCCTGAAACTACAAGTAGGTTACCTGGACGCCTCAAGTAACCCGCTTGCACTCCTGGAAATAGGTACACTGCTAAGTTACCTGGACGCCTCAGTAACCACCCTGCCACTACAATCTAGGTACACTGTAGTTACCTGGACGCATCAGTAACCCTTTCACTCCTGAAACTGTAAGTTACCTGGACGCCTCGGTAACCCTTGCACTCCTGCAAATGTCTAAGGTACACTGTAAGTTGGCCTGGACCCTCAGTAACCCTTACACTCCTGAATCTGGTACACTGTAAGTTACCTGGACGCCTCAGTAACCCTTACACTCCTGAAGCTAGTACAGTGTAAGTTTCCTGGACGCATCAGTAACCCTTACACTCCTGAACTAGTACACTGTAAGTTATCTGGACAACATCAGTAACCCCTTATTACCTCCTGAAATCTAGTACACCTGTAAGTTACCTGGACGCATCAAGTACTTACACTCCTGAAATCTAGTACACTGTAAGTTATCTGGACGCCTCAGTAACCCTTACACTCCTGAAATCCTAGTACACTGTA
The DNA here is from genome assembly GCF_038502225.1 of Cherax quadricarinatus. Classification (NCBI taxonomy): domain Eukaryota; kingdom Metazoa; phylum Arthropoda; class Malacostraca; order Decapoda; family Parastacidae; genus Cherax; species Cherax quadricarinatus. Next base: position 18,184 of record NW_027195829.1, read on the forward strand.
AGTTACCTTTACGCCTCAGTAACCCTTACCACTCCTGAAATCTAGTACACAGTTAGTTATCTGGACGCCTCAGTGCCCTTACACTCCTGAATGGTACACTGCAGTTACCTGGACCCTTCAGTAACCCTTAGACTCGTGACTAAGCTGCACTGTAAGTTACATGGACGCCTCAGTAAGCCTTACACTCCTGAATCAGTACTGTAAGTTACCTGGACGCATCAGTAACCTTACACTCCTGAAATCAAAGTACACTGTAAGTTACCTGGACGCCTCAGTAACCCCTTACACTCCTGGGCCAAACTTAAGTTGCCTGGACGCATCAGTAACCCATACACTCCTGAAACTGCCAGTTACCTGGACGCATCAGTGGCACTCAATACAAATCAAATTGCACTGTAAGTTACCTGGACGCCTCAGTAACCCCCTTACACTCTTGAAACTGTAAGTTACCTGGACACATCAAGTAACCCTTAACACTCCTGAAACTGTAAGTTACCTGGACGCCTCAGTAACCCTTACACTCTGAAATTTAGGTACAGTGTAAGTTACCTGGACATCAGTAACCCTTACACTCCGGAAATCTAGTACACTGTAGTTATCTGGACGCATCAGTAGCTTACACTCCTGAAATGTTCTAAGTGCACTGTAAGTTCCTGGACGCATCAGTAACCTTACACTCCTGAAGCTAGTTACACTGTAAGTTATCTGGACGCCTCAAGTAAACATTCCACACTCCTGAAATCTCAGTACTGTAAGTTACCTGGACGCCTCAGTAACCCTTACACTCCTGGGGTCTGTGCACAGTAAGTTATCTGGACGCCTCAGTAACCCTTACACTCCTGAAAGCTAGTACTGTAATTACCTGGACCCCTCAATAACCCTTACACTCGTGAATCTAGTACACCGTAAGTTACCTGGACGCCTCAGTAACCCTTACACTCCTGAAATCCTCTAGTCTGTAAGTTACCTGGACGCATCAGTAACCCTTACACTCCTGGAAGCAAGTACACTGTAGTTATTGCCTGGACGCCTCAGTTAACCCTTACACTCCTGAAGCTGTAAGTTACCTGGACATCGTAACCCACACGTCCAACCAAACTGTAAGTTCCTGGACCGCATCAAGTAACCCTTACTCCCACCCAATATGTGCATATAAGTTACCTGGACGCATCGCTTGCATCACTCCACAAACTGTAAGTTACCTGGACACATCAAGTAACCCTTACACTCCGCACAGCAAGTTGCCTGGGCGCCTAAGTAACCCTTACACTCCTGAAACTGTAAGTTACCTGGACGCATCAGTAACCCTTACCCTCCTGAAACTGTAAATTACCTGGATGCCTCAGTACCCTACACTCCTGAAACTAGTACACTGTAAGTTTCTGGACACATCGTAACCCTTACACTCCTGAAGCTAGTACACTGCCAAGTTACCTGGGACACCTCAGTAACCCTTACACTCCTGAGCTAACCATAAGTTACCTGGACGCATCAGTAACCCTTACTCCTGAAACTATAAGTTACCTGGACACTCAGTAACGTTACCTCCTGAAACTGTAAGTTACCTGGACATCAGAACCCTTCCACTCCTGAAGCTATTACATAAGTTACCTGGACATCAGTAACCCTTCACTCCTGGGAAACTGTAAGTTACCTGGACGCCTCAATAGCTTAACCCTTGCACTCACTATACACTGTAAGTTACCTGGACGCCTCAGTAACCCATACACTCCTGAAATCTAGTACACTGTAAGTTACCTGGGACATCAGTAACCCTTTCCACTCCTGAGCTATGGTTACCTGGACGCCTCAGTAACCCTTGCACTCCTGGAAAGGGCTAGTACATAATGTTAGTTACCTGGACGCCTCAGTAACCCTTACATCCACCAAACTGAGTACACTGTAAGTTGCCTGGACGCCTCAGTAACCCTTACACTCCTGAAGCTAAGGTCAGTGTAAGTTCCTGGACATCATTAAGCCCCCTTACTCCTGAAAATCTATTCCACGTTAAGTTATCTGGACGCATCAGTAACCCATACACTGCTCTAATAGTACACTGTAAGTTACCTGGACGCATCAGTACCCTTACACTCTGGAAATCTCTAGTACACTGTAAGTTATCTGGACGCCTCAGTAACCCTTACATACACTCCTGGAAACTGGTACACTGTAAAGTTGCGCGCCTCAGTAACTTTACACTCCTGAGCTATTTGAGTTAGTCTGGACGCCTCCAGTAACCCTTACATCTGAAATCTCTGTAGTCTGCAAGGTTACTGACCCTTCATTAACCCTTGAACTCGTGAAGCTAGTACACTGTAATTACATGGACGCCTCAGTAACCCTACACTCCTGAAGCTAGTACTGTAAGTTACCTGGACGCATCAGTAACCCTTCACTCCTGGAAGCAAGAGTACTGTAAAGTTACCTGGACGCCTCAAGTTAACCCTTACACTCCTGAAGGCTGTAAGTTACCTGGACGCATCAGTAACCCTTACACTCCTGAAACTGCAGATACCTGGACGCATCAGTAAACCTTACACTCCTGAAATCAAGTACACTGTAAGTTACCTGGACGCCTCAGTAACCCGCACTCTTAAGAACTGTAAGTTACCCTGGACGCATCAGTAACCCATACTCTGCCAAACTGTAAGTTACCTGGACGCCTCAGTAACCCTTGCACTCCTGGAAAGTCTAGTGCAAGGTGTAAGTTGCCTGGACGCATCAGTAACCCTTACACTCCTGAAGCTGGTACACTGTAAGTTTTTATCTGGACGCATCAGTACCTTACACTCCTGAACCTGAGTACCACTGTAAGTTACCTGGACGCATCAGTAACCCTTACACTCCTGAAGCTGGTACACTGTAAGTTATCTGGACGCCTCAGTAACCCTTACACTCCTGAAGCTAGTACACTGTAAGTTACCTGGACGCCTCAGTAACCCTTACACTCCTGAAATCTGGTACACAGGTAAGTTATCTGGACGCCTCAGTAAGCTTACACTCCCCTGAATCTAGTACAGTAAGTTACCTGGACCCCTCAGTAACCCTACACTCGTAAATCTAATTACCGTAAGATTACCTGGACGCCTCAGTAACCCTTACACTCCTGAAACTAGTACACTGTAAGTTCCTGGACGCATCAGTAACCCGCCTCCCCTGTAAGCTTGAAGTACTGTAAAGTTACCTGGACGCCTCAGTAACCCTTACACTCTGAAACTGTAAGTTGCCTGGACGCATCAGTAACCCTTGCACTCCTCGAAACTGTAAGAAAATTGCCTGGACGCATCAGTAACCCTTGCACTCCTGGGAATCTAGTACACTGTAAGTTACCTGGACGCATCAGTAACCCTTGCACTCCTGAAACTGTAAGTTGCCTGGACACATCAGTAACCCCTTACACTCCTGAAACTGTAAGTTACCTGGGCGCCTAAAGTAACCGCCCTTACACTCCTGAAACTGTAAGTTACCTGGACATCAGTAACCCTTCCACACTCCTGAAACTGTAAGTTACCTGGATGCCTCAGTAACCCTTCCACACTCCTGAACAGTATTGCACCTAAGTTTCCTGGACGTCATAAGCCTTCACTCCTGGAAGCTATTGGCCTGTAAGTTGCCTGGACGCCTCAAGGTAACCCTTACACTCCTGAAACTGTAAGTTACCTGGACGCATCAGTAACCCTTACATCTGAAACTATAGTTACTGGTTACATCAGTAAGCCCGTTACCTGCGACATTGCACTGTAGTTACCTGGACGCATCAGTAACCTAACATCCTGAAACTGTAGTTACCTGGACGCATCGTAACCCTTACACTCCTGAAACTGTAAGTTACCTGGACGCATCAGTAACCCTTACACTCCTGAAACTGTAAGTTGCCTGGACGCATCAGTAACCCTTACACTCCTGACTGTAAGTTACCTGGACGCATCATTGCCTCCCCTATCCTGAACTATAGTTACCTGGACGCATCAGTAACTTCCCACACTCCTGGAAATGCAGTACACTGTAAAGTTACCTGGACATCAGTAACCCTTACACTCCTGAAATGTAAGTTACCTGGACGCCTCAGTAACCTGTCCCCACTCTGAAACCAGTACCTGTAGTTACTGGACGCCTCAGTAACCCTTACCTCCTGGAAGTATAGTACCTACTAAGGGTTACCTGGAACCGCCTCAGTAAGAACCCTTACACTCCTAATCTAGTACGCTGTGAGTAAGTTTGCTTGGACGCCTCAGTAACCCTTACACTCCTGAAACTGTAAGTTACCTGGACTCAGTAACCCTTACACTCCTGAACTCTAGTACACTGTTCCGTTACCTGGACAAATCACCCGCCCCACACTCCTGAAGCTAGTACATGTGAGGTTGCCTGGACGCCTCCAGTAACTCTTACACTCTGAAATCAGTGCACTGTAAGTTGCCTGGACCTCAGTAAGTCTTACACTCCTGAAGGCTAGTACACTTGCAGGGTTACCTGGACGCCTCAGTACCCACTTGCACTAAAACCTGTCTATTGCTGTAAGTTACCTGGACGCCTCAGTAACCCTTGCTCCTGAGCTGAGTACAACTGTAAGTTACCTGGACGCCTCAAGTATTACACTCCTGAGGCTGGCAATTACACTGTAAGTTACCTGGACCTTCAATAACCCTTACACTCCTGAATCTAGGTCATTGCACTGCACAGTTCCTGGACGCCTCAGTAACTCTTGCACTCCTGAAGCTGTACACTCTAAGTTAACTGGACGCCTCCAGTAACCCTTACACTCCTGGAAGCTAGTACTGTAGTTACCTGGACGCCTCAGTAACTCTTACACTCCTGAACCTAGTACACTGTAAAGTTACCTGGACGCCTCAGTAACCGCCTTACACTCCTGAAATCTAGTACACTGTAAGTTACCTGGACGCATCAGTAACCCTTACCCTCTGAAAGCAAAGTACTGCAAGTTATCTGGACGCCTCAGTAACCCTTACACTCTTGAAACTGTAAGAATTACCTGGACATCAGCTAACCCTTACACTCCTGAAACTGCCGGTTACTGGACGCATCAGCAACCCAACCCTTACACTCCTGAAACTGTAAGTTACCTGGACGCATCAGTAACAATTACCTCTATGAAGCCTGGTACACTGTAGAATTACCTGGACGCATCAGTAACCCATACACTCCTGAAACTGTAAGTTACCTGGACGCATCAGTAACCCTTACACTCCTGAAACGCAAGTTACCTGGACGCATCAGTAACCCACACTATTGAAACTGTAAGTTACCTGGACGCATCAGTAACCCCTTACACTCCTGAAGCATGTAACAATTACCTGGACGCATCAGTAACCCTTACACTCCTGAAGCTATTACACTGTAAGTTACCTGGACGCATCAGTAACCCTTACACTCCTGAAACTGTAAGTTACCTGGACGCCTCAGTAACCCTTGCACTCCTGAAGCTAGTACACTGTAAGTTACCTGGACGCCTCAGTAACCCATACACTCCTGAAGCTAGTACACTGTAAGTTACCTGGACGCATCAGTAACCCTTTCACTCCTGAAACTGTAAGTTACCTGGACGCCTCAGTAACCCTTGCACTCCTGAAGCTAGTACACTGTAAGTTACCTGGACGCCTCAGTAACCCTTACACTCCTGAAGCTAGTACACTGTAAGTTACCTGGACGCCTCAGTATCCCTTACACTCCTGAAGCTAGTACAGTGTAAGTTACCTGGACGCATCAGTAACCCTTACACTCCTGAAGCTAGTACACTGTAAGTTATCTGGACGCATCAGTAACCCTTACACTCCTGAAGCTAATACACTGTAAGTTACCTGGACGCATCAGTAACCCTTACACTCCTGAAGCTAGTACACTAAGTTATCTGGACGCCTCAGTAACCCTTACACTCCTGAAGCTAGTACACTGTAAGTTACCTTTACGCCTCAGTAACCCTTACACTCCTGAAGCTAGTACACAGTAAGTTATCTGGACGCCTCAGTAACCCTTACACTCCTGAAGCTAGTACACTGCAAGTTACCTGGACCCTTCAGTAACCCTTAGACTCGTGAAGCTAGTACACTGTAAGTTACCTGGACGCCTCAGTAACCCTTACACTCCTGAAGCTAGTACACTGTAAGTTACCTGGACGCATCAGTAACCCTTACACTCCTGAAGCAAGTACACTGTAAGTTACCTGGACGCCTCAGTAACCCTTACACTCCTGAAACTGTAAGTTACCAGGACGCATCAGTAACCCTTACACTCCTGAAACTGTAAGTTACCTGGACGCATCAGTAACCCTTACACTCCTGAAGCTAGTACACTGTAAGTTACCTGGACGCATCAGTAACCCTTACACTCCTGAAACTGTAAGTTACCTGGACACATCAGTAACCCTTACACTCCTGAAACTGTAAGTTACATGGACGCCTCAGTAACCCTTACACTCCTGAAACTGTAAGTTACCTGGACGCATCAGTAACCCTTACACTCCTGAAACTGTAAGTTACCTGGATGCCTCAGTAACCCTTACACTCCTGAAGCTAGTACACTGTAAGTTTCCTGGACGCATCAGTAACCCTTACACTCCTGAAGCTAGTACACTGTAAGTTACCTGGACGCCTCAGTAACCCTTACACTCCTGAAACTGTAAGTTACCTGGACGCATCAGTAACCCTTACACTCCTGAAACTGTAAGTTACCTGGACGCATCAGTAACCGTTACACTCCTGAAGCTAGTACACTGTAAGTTACCTGGACGCATCAGTAACCCTTACACTCCTGAAACTGTAAGTTACCTGGACGCATCAGTAACCCTTACACTCCTGAAACTATAAGTTACCTGGACGCATCAGTAACCCTTACACTCCTGAAACTGTAAGTTACCTGGACGCATCAGTAACCCTTACACTCCTGAAACTGTAAGTTACCTGGACGCATCAGTAACCCTTACACTCCTGAAACTGTAAGTTACCTGGACGCATCAGTAACCCTTACACTTCTGAAACTGTAAGTTACCTGGACGCATCAGTAACCCTTACACTCCTGAAGCTAGTACACTGTAAGTTACCTGGACGCATCAGTAACCCTTACACTCCTGAAACTGTATGTTACCTGGATGCCTCAGTAACCCTTACACTCCTGAAGCTAGTACACTGTAAGTTTCCTGGACGCATCAGTAACCCTTACACTCCTGAAGCTAGTACACTGTAAGTTACCTGGACGCCTCAGTAACCCTTACACTCCTGAAACTGTAAGTTACCTGGACGCATCAGTAACCCTTACACTCCTGAAACTGTAAGTTACCTGGACGCATCAGTAACCCTTACACTCCTGAAGCTAGTACACTGTAAGTTACCTGGACGCATCAGTAACCCTTACACTCCTGAAACTGTAAGTTACCTGGACGCATCAGTAACCCTTACACTCCTGAAACTGTAAGTTACCTGGACGCCTCAGTACCCCTTACACTCCTGAAACTGTAAGTTACCTGGACGCCTCAGTAACCCTTACACTCCTGAAGCTAGTACACTGTAAGTTACCTGGACGCCTCAGTAACCCTTACACTCCTGAAGCTAGTACACTGTAAGTTACCTGGACGCCTCAGTAACCCTTACACTCCTGAAGCTAGTACACTGTAAGTTACCTGGACGCCTCAGTAACCCTTACACTCCTGAAGCTAGTACACTGTAAGTTACCTGGACGCATCAGTAACCCTTACACTCCTGAAGCTAGTACACTGTAAGTTACCTGTAAATTATCTGGACGCCTCAGTAACCCTTACACTCCTGAAGCTAGTACACTGTAAGTTACCTGGACCCCTCAGTAACCCTTACACTCCTGAAACTGTAAGTTACCTGGACGCTCAGTAACCCTTACACTCCTGAAACTGTAAGTTAACTGGACGCCTCAGTAACCCTTACACTCCTGAAGCTAGTACAGTGTAAGTTACCTGGACGCATCAGTAACCCTTACACTCCTGAAGCTAGTACACTGTAAGTTATCTGGACGCATCAGTAACCCTTACACTCCTGAAGCTAGTACACTGTAAGTTACCTGGACGCCTCAGTAACCCTTACACTCCTGAAGCTAGTACACTGTAAGTTATCTGGACGCATCAGTAACCCTTACACTCCTGAAGCTAGTACACTGTAAGTTACCTGGACGCCTCAGTAACCCTTACACTCCTGAAGCTAGTACAAAGTAAGTTATCTGGACGCCTCAGTAACCCTTACACTCCTGAAGCTAGTACACTGTAAGTTACCTGGACCCCTCAGTAACCCTTACACTCGTGAAGCTAGTACACTGTAAGTTACCTGGACGCCTCAGTAACCCTTACACTCCTGAAGCTAGTACACTGTAAGTTACCTGGACGCCTAAGTTACCCTTACACTCCTGAAGCAAGTACACTGTAAGTTACCTGGACGCCTCAGTAACCCTTACACTCCTGAAACTGTAAGTTACCTGGACGCATCAGTAACCCTTACACTCCTGAAACTGTAAGTTACCTGGACGCATCAGTAACCCTTACACTCCTGAAGCTAGTACACTGTAAGTTACCTGGACGCATCAGTAACCCTTACACTCCTGAAACTGTAAGTTACCTGGACACATCAGTAACCCTTACACTCCTGAAACTGTAAGTTACCTGGACGCCTCAGTAACCCTTACACTCCTGAAACTGTAAGTTACCTGGACGCATCAGTAACCCTTACACTCCTGAAACTGTAAGTTACCTGGATGCCTCAGTAACCCTTACACTCCTGAAGCTAGTACACTGTAAGTTTCCTGGACGCATCAGTAACCCTTACACTCCTGAAGCTAGTACACTGTAAGTTACCTGGACGCCTCAGTAACCCTTACACTCCTGAAACTGTAAGTTACCTGGACGCATCAGTAACCCTTACACTCCTGAAACTGTAAGTTACCTGGACGCATCAGTAACCGTTACACTCCTGAAGCTAGTACACTGTAAGTTACCTGGACGCCTCAGTAACCCTTACACTCCTGAAACTGTAAGTTACCTGGACGCATCAGTAACTGTTACACTCCTGAAGCTAGTACACTGTAAGTTACCTGGACGCATCAGTAACCCTTACACTCCTGAAACTGTAAGTTACCTGGACGCATCAGTAACCCTTACACTCCTGAAACTGTAAGTTACCTAGACGCATCAGTAACCCTTACACTCCTGAAACTGTAAGTTACCTGGACGCATCAGTAACCCTTACACTCCTGAAACTGTAAGTTACCTGGACGCATCAGTAACCCTTACACTCCTGAAGCAAGTACACTGTAAGTTACCTGGACGCATCAGTAACCCTTACACTCCTGAAACTGTAAGTTACCTGGACGCATCAGTAACCCTTACACTCCTGAAGCTAGTACACTGTAAGTTACCTGGACGCATCAGTAACCCTTACACTCCTGAAACTGTAAGTTACCTGGACGCCTCAGTAACCCTTGCACTCCTGAAGCTAGTACACTGTAAGTTACCTGGACGCCTCAGTAACCCTTACACTCCTGAAGCTAGTACACTGTAAGTTACCTGGACGCTTCAATAACCCTTACACTCCTGAAGCTAGTACACTGTAAGTTACCTGGACGCCTCAGTAACTCTTACACTCCTGAAGCTAGTACACTGTAAGTTAACTGGACGCCTCAGTAACCCTTACACTCCTGAAGCTAGTACACTGTAAGTTACCTGGACGCCTCAGTAACTCTTACACTCCTGAAGCTAGTACACTGTAAGTTATCTGGACGCCTCAGTAACCCTTACACTCCTGAAGCTAGTACACTGTAAGTTACCTGGACGCCTCAGTAACCCTTACACTCCTGAAGCTAGTACACTGTAAGTTACCTGGACGCATCAGTAACCCTTACACTCCTGAAGCAAGTACACTGTAAATTACCTGGACGCCTCAGTAACCCTTACACTCTTGAAACTGTAAGTTACCTGGACGCATCAGTAACCCTTACACTCCTGAAACTGTAAGTTACCTGGACGCCTCAGTAACCCTTACACTCCTGAAGCTAGTACAGTGTAAGTTACCTGGACGCATCAGTAACCCTTACACTCCTGAAGCAAGTACACTGTAAATTACCTGGACGCCTCAGTAACCCTTACACTCTTGAAACTGTAAGTTACCTGGACGCATCAGTAACCCTTACACTCCTGAAACTGTAAGTTACCTGGACGCATCAGTAACCCTTACACTCCTGAAACTGTAAGTTACCTGGACGCATCAGTAACCCTTACACTCCTGAAACTGTAAGTTACCTGGACGCATCAGTAACCGTTACACTCCTGAAGCTAGTACACTGTAAGTTACCTGGACGCATCAGTAACCCTTACACTCCTGAAACTGTAAGTTACCTGGACGCATCAGTAACCCTTACACTCCTGAAACTGTAAGTTACCTGGACGCATCAGTAACCCTTACACTATTGAAACTGTAAGTTACCTGGACGCATCAGTAACCCTTACACTCCTGAAACTGTAAGTTACCTGGACGCATCAGTAACCCTTACACTCCTGAAACTGTAAGTTACCTGGACGCATCAGTAACCCTTACACTCCTGAAACTGTAAGTTACCTGGACGCATCAGTAACCCTTACACTCCTGAAGCTAGTACACTGTAAGTTACCTGGACGCATCAGTAACCCTTACACTCCTGAAACTGTAAGTTACCTGGACGCCTCAGTAACCCTTACACTCCTGAAGCTAGTACACTGTAAGTTACATGGACGCCTCAGTAACCCTTACACTCCTGAAGCTAGTACACTGTAAGTTACCTGGACGCCTCAGTAACCCTTACACTCCTGAAGCTAGTACACTGTGAGTAAGTTGCTTGGACGCCTCAGTAACCCTTACACTCCTGAAACTGTAAGTTACCTGGACGCCTCAGTAACCCTTACACTCCTGAAGCTAGTACACTGTAAGTTACCTGGACGCCTCAGTAACTCTTACACTCCTGAAGCTAGTACACTGTAAGTTACCTGGACGCCTCAGCTGAAGCTAGTCAGTAACGCCTCCTCTTACACTCCTGAAGCTAGTACATTGTAAGTTACCTGGACGCCTCAGTAACTCTTACACTCCTGAAGCTAGTACACTGTAAGTTACCTGGACGCCTCAGCTGAAGCTAGTCAGTAACGCCTCAGTAACCCTTACACTCCTGAAGCTAGTACACTGTAAGTTACCTGGACGCCTCAGTAACCCTTGCACTCCTGAAGCTAGTACACTGTAAGTTACCTGGACGCCTCAGTAACCCTTACACTCCTGAAGCTAGTACACTGTAAGTTACCTGGACGCTTCATTAACCCACTGTAAGTTACATGGACGCCTCAGTAACCCTTACACTCCTGAAGCTAGTACACTGTAAGTTACCTGGACGCCTCAGTAACCCTTACACTCCTGAAGCTAGTACACTGTAAGTTACCTGGACGCCTCAGTAACCCTTACACTCCTGAAGCTAGTACACTGTAAGTTACCTGGACGCCTCAGTAACTCTTACACTCCTGAAGCTAGTACACTGTAAGTTATCTGGACGCCTCAGTAACCCTTACACTCCTGAAGCTAGTACACTGTAAGTTACCTGGACGCATCAGTAACCCTTACACTCCTGAAATTGTAAGTTACCTGGACGCATCAGTAACCCTTAAACTCCTGAAACTGTAAGTTACCTGGACGCATCAGTAACCCTTACACTCCTGAAACTGTAAGTTACCTGGACGCATCAGTAACCCTTACACTCCTGAAACTGTAAGTTACCTGGACGCATCAGTAACCCTTACACTCCTGAAGCTAGTACACTGTAAGTTACCTGGACGCATCAGTAACCCTTACACTCCTGAAACTGTAAGTTACCTGGACGCCTCAGTAACCCTTGCACTCCTGAAGCTAGTACACTGTAAGTTACCTGGACGCCTCAGTAACCCTTACACTCCTGAAGCTAGTACACTGTAAGTTACCTGGACGCTTCAATAACCCTTACACTCCTGAAGCTAGTACACTGTAAGTTACCTGGACGCCTCAGTAACTCTTACACTCCTGAAGCTAGTACACTGTAAGTTAACTGGACGCCTCAGTAACCCTTACACTCCTGAAGCTAGTACACTGTAAGTTACCTGGACGCCTCAGTAACTCTTACACTCCTGAAGCTAGTACACTGTAAGTTATCTGGACGCCTCAGTAACCCTTACACTCCTGAAGCTAGTACACTGTAAGTTACCTGGACGCCTCAGTAACCCTTACACTCCTGAAGCTAGTGCACTGTAAGTTACCTGGACGCATCAGTAACCCTTACACTCCTGAAGCAAGTACACTGTAAATTACCTGGACGCCTCAGTAACCCTTACACTCCTGAAGCTAGTACACTGTAAGTTACCTGGACGCCTCAGTAACCCTTACACTCTTGAAACTGTAAGTTACCTGGACGCATCAGTAACCCTTACACTCCTGAAACTGTAAGTTACCTGGACGCCTCAGTAACCCTTACACTCCTGAAGCTAGTACAGTGTAAGTTACCTGGACGCATCAGTAACCCTTACACTCCTGAAGCTAGTACACTGTAAGTTATCTTGACGCATCAGTAACCCTTACACTCCTGAAGCTAGTACACTGTAAGTTACCTGGACGCATCAGTAACCCTTACACTCCTGAAGCTAGTACACTGTAAGTTATCTGGACGCCTCAGTAACCCTTACACTCCTGAAGCTAGTACACTGTAAGTTACCTTTACGCCTCAGTAACCCTTACACTCCTGAAGCTAGTACAAAGTAAGTTATCTGGACGCCTCAGTAACCCTTACACTCCTGAAGCTAGTACACTGTAAGTTACCTGGACCCCTCAGTAACCCTTACACTCGTGAAGCTAGTACACTGTAAGTTACCTGGACGCCTCAGTAACCCTTACACTCCTGAAGCTAGTACACTGTAAGTTACCTGGACGCATCAGTAACCCTTACACTCCTGAAGCAAGTACACTGTAAGTTACCTGGACGCCTCAGTAACCCTTACACTCCTGAAACTGTAAGTTACCTGGACGCATCAGTAACCCTTACACTCCTGAAACTGTAAGTTACCTGGACGCATCAGTAACCCTTACACTCCTGAAGCTAGTACACTGTAAGTTACCTGGACGCATCAGTAACCCTTACACTCCTGAAACTGTAAGTTACCTGGACACATCAGTAACCCTTACACTCCTGAAACTGTAAGTTACCTGGACGCCTCAGTAACCCTTACACTCCTGAAACTGTAAGTTACCTGGACGCATCAGTAACCCTTACACTCCTGAAACTGTAAGTTACCTGGATGCCTCAGTAACCCTTACACTCCTGAAGCTAGTACACTGTAAGTTTCCTGGACGCATCAGTAACCCTTACACTCCTGAAGCTAGTACACTGTAAGTTACCTGGACGCCTCAGTAACCCTTACACTCCTGAAACTGTAAGTTACCTGGACGCATCAGTAACCCTTACACTCCTGAAACTGTAAGTTACCTGGACGCATCAGTAACCGTTACACTCCTGAAGCTAGTACACTGTAAGTTACCTGGACGCATCAGTAACCCTTACACTCCTGAAGCTAGTACACTGTAAGTTACCTGGACGCATCAGTAACCCTTACACTCCTGAAACTGTAAGTTACCTGGACGCATCAGTAACCCTTACACTCCTGAAACTGTAAGTTACCTGGACGCATCAGTAACCCTTACACTCCTGAAACTGTAAGTTACCTGGACGCATCAGTAACCCTTACACTCCTGAAACTGTAAGTTACCTGGACGCATCAGTAACCCTTACACTCCTGAAACTGTAAGTTACCTGGACGCATCAGTAACCCTTACGCACCTGAAGCTAGTACACTGTAAGTTACCTGGACGCATCAGTAACCCTTACACTCCTGAAACTGTAAGTTACCTGGACACATCAGTAACCCTTACACTCCTGAAACTGTAAGTTACCTGGACGCCTCAGTAACCCTTACACTCCTGAAACTGTAAGTTACCTGGACGCATCAGTAACCCTTACACTCCTGAAACTGTAAGTTACCTGGATGCCTCAGTAACCCTTACACTCCTGAAGCTAGTACACTGTAAGTTTCCTGGACGCATCAGTAACCCTTACACTCCTGAAGCTAGTACACTGTAAGTTACCTGGACGCCTCAGTAACCCTTACACTCCTGAAACTGTAAGTTACCTGGACGCATCAGTAACCCTTACACTCCTGAAACTGTAAGTTACCTGGACGCATCAGTAACCGTTACACTCCTGAAGCTAGTACACTGTAAGTTACCTGGACGCATCAGTAACCCTTACACTCCTGAAACTGTAAGTTACCTGGACGCATCAGTAACCCTTACACTCCTGAAACTGTAAGTTACCTGGACGCATCAGTAACCCTTACATTCCTGAAACTGTAAGTTACCTGGACGCATCAGTAACCCTTACACTCCTGAAACTGTAAGTTACCTGGACGCATCAGTAACCCTTACACTCCTGAAGCTATTACACTGTAAGTTACCTGGACGCATCAGTAACCCTTACACTCCTGAAACTGTAAGTTACCTGGACGCCTCAGTAACCCTTGCACTCCTGAAGCTAGTACACTGTAAGTTACCTGGACGCCTCAGTAACCCATACACTCCTGAAGCTAGTACACTGTAAGTTACCTGGACGCATCAGTAACCCTTTCACTCCTGAAACTGTAAGTTACCTGGACGCCTCAGTAACCCTTGCACTCCTGAAGCTAGTACACTGTAAGTTACCTGGACGCCTCAGTAACCCTTACACTCCTGAAGCTAGTACACTGTAAGTTACCTGGACGCCTCAGTAACCCTTACACTCCTGAAGCTAGTACAGTGTAAGTTACCTGGACGCATCAGTAACCCTTACACTCCTGAAGCTAGTACACTGTAAGTTATCTGGACGCATCAGTAACCCTTACACTCCTGAAGCTAGTACACTGTAAGTTACCTGGACGCATCAGTAACCCTTACACTCCTGAAGCTAGTACACTGTAAGTTATCTGGACGCCTCAGTAACCCTTACACTCCTGAAGCTAGTACACTGTAAGTTACCTGGACGCCTCAGTAACCCTTACACTCCTGAAGCTAGTACACAGTAAGTTATCTGGACGCCTCAGTAACCCTTACACTCCTGAAGCTAGTACACTGCAAGTTACCTGGACCCTTCAGTAACCCTTAGACTCGTGAAGCTAGTACACTGTAAGTTACCTGGACGCCTCAGTAACCCTTACACTCCTGAAGCTAGTACACTGTAAGTTACCTGGACGCATCAGTAACCCTTACACTCCTGAAGCAAGTACACTGTAAGTTACCTGGACGCCTCAGTAACCCTTACACTCCTGAAACTGTAAGTTACCTGGACGCATCAGTAACCCTTACACTCCTGAAACTGTAAGTTACCTGGACGCATCAGTAACCCTTACACTCCTGAAGCTAGTACACTGTAAGTTACCTGGACGCATCAGTAACCCTTACACTCCTGAAACTGTAAGTTACCTGGACACATCAGTAACCCTTACACTCCTGAAACTGTAAGTTACCTGGACGCCTCAGTAACCCTTACACTCCTGAAACTGTAAGTTACCTGGACGCATCAGTAACCCTTACACTCCTGAAACTGTAAGTTACCTGGATGCCTCAGTAACCCTTACACTCCTGAAGCTAGTACACTGTAAGTTTCCTGGACGCATCAGTAACCCTTACACTCCTGAAGCTAGTACACTGTAAGTTACCTGGACGCCTCAGTAACCCTTACACTCCTGAAACTGTAAGTTACCTGGACGCATCAGTAACCCTTACACTCCTGAAACTGTAAGTTACCTGGACGCATCAGTAACCGTTACACTCCTGAAGCTAGTACACTGTAAGTTACCTGGACGCATCAGTAACCCTTACACTCCTGAAACTGTAAGTTACCTGGACGCATCAGTAACCCTTACACTCCTGAAACTGTAAGTTACCTGGACGCATCAGTAACCCTTACACTCCTGAAACTGTAAGTTACCTGGACGCATCAGTAACCCTTACACTCCTGAAACTGTAAGTTACCTGGACGCATCAGTAACCCTTACACTCCTGAAGTTACACTGTAAGTTACCTGGACGCATCAGTAACCCTTACACTCCTGCTCAGTAACCCTTACAACTGTAAGTTACCTGGACGCATCAGTAACCCTTACACTCCTGAAGCTAGTACACTGTAAGTTACCTGGACGCCTCAGTAACCCTTACACTCCTGAAGCTAGTACACTGTAAGTTACCTGGACGCCTCAGTAACCCTTACACTCCTGAAGCTAGTACTGTAAGTTACCTGGACGCCTCAGTAACCCTTACACTCCTGAAGCTAGTACACTGTAAGTTACCTGGACGCCTCAGTAACCCTTACACTCCTGAAGCTAGTACACTGTAAGTTACCTGGACGCCTCAGTAACCCTTACACTCCTGAAGCTAGTACACTGTAAGTTACCTGGACGCATAAGTAACCCTTACACTCCTGAAGCAAGTACACTGTAAGTTACCTGGACGCCTCAGTAACCCTTACACTCCTGAAACTGTAAGTTACCTGGACGCATCAGTAACCCTTACACTCCTGAAACTGTAAGTTACCTGGACGCATCAGTAACCCTTACACTCCTGAAGCTAGTACACTGTAAGTTACCTGGACGCCTCAGTAACCCTTACACTCCTGAAACTGTAAGTTACCTGGACGCATCAGTAACCCTTACACTCCTGAAACTGTAAGTTACCTGGACGCCTCAGTAACCCTTACACTCCTGAAACTGTAAGTTACCTGGACGCATCAGTAACCCTTACACTCCTGAAACTGTAAGTTACCTGGACGCATCAGTAACCGTTACACTCCTGAAGCTAGTACACTGTAAGTTTCCTGGACGCATCAGTAACCCTTACACTCCTGAAGCTAGTACACTGTAAGTTACCTGGACGCCTCAGTAACCCTTACACTCCTGAAACTGTAAGTTACCTGGACGCATCAGTAACCCTTACACTCCTGAAACTGTAAGTTACCTGGACGCATCAGTAACCGTTACACTCCTGAAGCTAGTACACTGTAAGTTACCTGGACGCATCAGTAACCCTTACACTCCTGAAACTGTAAGTTACCTGGACGCATCAGTAACCCTTACACTCCTGAAACTGTAAGTTACCTGGACGCATCAGTAACCCTTACACTCCTGAAACTGTAAGTTACCTGGACGCATCAGTAACCCTTACACTCCTGAAACTGTAAGTTACCTGGACGCATCAGTAACCCTTACACTCCTGAAACTGTAAGTTACCTGGACGCATCAGTAACCCTTACACTCCTGAAACTGTAAGTTACCTGGACGCATCAGTAACCCTTACACTCCTGAAGCTAGTACACTGTAAGTTACCTGGACGCATCAGTAACCCTTACACTCCTGAAACTGTAAGTTACCTGGACACATCAGTAACCCTTACACTCCTGAAACTGTAAGTTACCTGGACGCCTCAGTAACCCTTACACTCCTGAAACTGTAAGTTACCTGGACGCATCAGTAACCCTTACACTCCTGAAACTGTAAGTTACCTGGATGCCTCAGTAACCCTTACACTCCTGAAGCTAGTACACTGTAAGTTTCCTGGACGCATCAGTAACCCTTACACTCCTGAAGCTAGTACACTGTAAGTTACCTGGACGCCTCAGTAACCCTTACACTCCTGAAACTGTAAGTTACCTGGACGCATCAGTAACCCTTACACTCCTGAAACTGTAAGTTACCTGGACGCATCAGTAACCGTTACACTCCTGAAGCTAGTACACTGTAAGTTACCTGGACGCATCAGTAACCCTTACACTCCTGAAACTGTAAGTTACCTGGACGCATCAGTAACCCTTACACTCCTGAAACTGTAAGTTACCTGGACGCATCAGTAACCCTTACACTCCTGAAACTGTAAGTTACCTGGACGCATCAGTAACCCTTACACTCCTGAAACTGTAAGTTACCTGGACGCATCAGTAACCCTTACACTCCTGAAGCTATTACACTGTAAGTTACCTGGACGCATCAGTAACCCTTACACTCCTGAAACTGTAAGTTACCTGGACGCCTCAGTAACCCTTGCACTCCTGAAGCTAGTACACTGTAAGTTACCTGGACGCCTCAGTAACCCATACACTCCTGAAGCTAGTACACTGTAAATTACCTGGACGCATCAGTAACCCTTACACTCCTGAAAGTGTAAGTTACCTGGACGCCTCAGTAACCCTTGCACTCCTGAAGCTAGTACACTGTAAGTTACCTGGACGCCTCAGTAACCCTTACACTCCTGAAGCTAGTACACTGTAAGTTACCTGGACGCCTCAGTAACCCTTACACTCCTGAAGCTAGTACAGTGTAAGTTACCTGGACGCATCAGTAACCCTTACACTCCTGAAGCTAGTACACTGTAAGTTATCTGGACGCATCAGTAACCCTTACACTCCTGAAGCTAGTACACTGTAAGTTACCTGGACGCATCAGTAACCCTTACACTCCTGAAGCTAGTACACTGTAAGTTATCTGGACGCCTCAGTAACCCTTACACTCCTGAAGCTAGTACACTGTAAGTTACCTGGACGCCTCAGTAACCCTTACACTCCTGAAGCTAGTACACAGTAAGTTATCTGGACGCCTCAGTAACCCTTACACTCCTGAAGCTAGTACACTGTAAGTTACCTGGACCCCTCAGTAACCCTTACACTCGTGAAGCTAGTACACCGTAAGTTACCTGGACGCCTCAGTAACCCTTACACTCCTGAAGCTAGTACACTGTAAGTTACCTGGACGCATCAGTAACCCTTACACTCCTGAAGCAAGTACACTGTAAGTTACCTGGACGCCTCAGTAACCCTTACACTCCTGAAACTGTAAGTTACCTGGACGCATCAGTAACCCTTACACTCCTGAAACTGTAAGTTACCTGGACGCTCAGTAACCCTTACACTCCTGAAGCTAGTACACTGTAAGTTACCTGGACGCATCAGTAACCCTTACACTCCTGAAACTGTAAGTTACCTGGACACACGCCTCTGTAAGTAACAGTAACCCTTACACTCTGAAACTGTAAGTTACCTGGAGCTCAGTAACCCTTACACTCCACTGTAAGTTACCTGGACGCCTCAGTAACCCTTACACTCCTGAAGCTAGTACTCAGTAACCCTTACACTCCTGAAGCTAGTACACTGTAAGTTACCTGGACGCATCAGTAACCCTTACACTCCTGAAATTGTAAGTTACCTGGACGCATCAGTAACCCTTACACTCCTGAAACTGTAAGTTACCTGGACGCATCAGTAACCCTTACACTCCTGAAACTGTAAGTTACCTGGACGCATCAGTAACCCTTACACTCCTGAAACTGTAAGTTACCTGGACGCATCAGTAACCCTTACACTCCTGAAGCTAGTACACTGTAAGTTACCTGGACGCATCAGTAACCCTTACACTCCTGAAACTGTAAGTTACCTGGACGCATCAGTAACCCTTACACTCCTGAAGCTAGTACAGTTACCTGGACGCATCAGTAACCCTTACACTCCTGAAACTGTAAGTTACCTGGACGCATCAGTAACCCTTACACTCCTGAAGCTAGTACACTGTAAGTTACCTGGACGCATCAGTAACCCTTACACTCCTGAAGCTAGTACACTGTAAGTTACCTGGACGCCTCAGTAACCCTTACACTCCTGAAGCTAGTACACTGTAAGTTACCTGGACGCCTCAGTAACCCTTACACTCCTGAAGCTAGTACACTGTAAGTTACCTGGACGCCTCAGTAACCCTTACACTCCTGAAGCTAGTACACTGTAAGTTACCTGGACGCCTCAGTAACCCTTACACTCCTGAAGCTAGTACACTGTAAGTTACCTGGACGCCTCAGTAACCCTTACACTCCTGAAGCTAGTACACTGTAAGTTACCTGGACGCATCAGTAACCCTTACACTCCTGAAGCTAGTACACTGTAAGTTACCTGGACGCATCAGTAACCCTTACACTCCTGAAGCAAGTACACTGTAAGTTACCTGGACGCCTCAGTAACCCTTACACTCTTGAAACTGTAAGTTACCTGGACGCATCAGTAACCCTTACACTCCTGAAACTGTAAGTTACCTGGACGCCTCAGTAACCCTTACACTCCTGAAGCTAGTACAGTGTAAGTTACCTGGACGCATCAGTAACCCTTACACTTCTGAAGCTAGTACACTGTAAGTTATCTGGACGCATCAGTAACCCTTACACTCCTGAAGCTAGTACACTGTAAGTTACCTGGACGCATCAGTAACCGTTACACTCCTGAAGCTAGTACACTGTAAGTTACCTGGACGCATCAGTAACCCTTACACTCCTGAAGCTAGTACACTGTAAGTTACCTTTACGCCTCAGTAACCCTTACACTCCTGAAGCTAGTACAAAGTAAGTTATCTGGACGCCTCAGTAACCCTTACACTCCTGAAGCTAGTACACTGTAAGTTACCTGGACCCCTCAGTAACCCTTACACTCGTGAAGCTAGTACACTGTAAGTTACCTGGACGCCTCAGTAACCCTTACACTCCTGAAGCTAGTACACTGTAAGTTACCTGGACGCATAAGTAACCCTTACACTCCTGAAGCAAGTACACTGTAAGTTACCTGGACGCCTCAGTAACCCTTACACTCCTGAAACTGTAAGTTACCTGGACGCATCAGTAACCCTTACACTCCTGAAACTGTAAGTTACCTGGACGCATCAGTAACCCTTACACTCCTGAAGCTAGTACACTGTAAGTTACCTGGACGCATCAGTAACCCTTACACTCCTGAAACTGTAAGTTACCTGGACACATCAGTAACCCTTACACTCCTGAAACTGTAAGTTACCTGGACGCCTCAGTAACCCTTACACTCCTGAAACTGTAAGTTACCTGGACGCATCAGTAACCCTTACACTCCTGAAACTGTAAGTTACCTGGATGCCTCAGTAACCCTTACACTCCTGAAGCTAGTACACTGTAAGTTTCCTGGACGCATCAGTAACCCTTACACTCCTGAAGCTAGTACACTGTAAGTTACCTGGACGCCTCAGTAACCCTTACACTCCTGAAACTGTAAGTTACCTGGACGCATCAGTAACCCTTACACTCCTGAAACTGTAAGTTACCTGGACGCATCAGTAACCGTTACACTCCTGAAGCTAGTACACTGTAAGTTACCTGGACGCATCAGTAACCCTTACACTCCTGAAACTGTAAGTTACCTGGACGCATCAGTAACCCTTACACTCCTGAAACTGTAAGTTACCTGGACGCATCAGTAACCCTTACACTCCTGAAACTGTAAGTTACCTGGACGCATCAGTAACCCTTACACTCCTGAAACTGTAAGTTACCTGGACGCATCAGTAACCCTTACACTCCTGAAACTGTAAGTTACCTGGACGCATCAGTAACCCTTACACTCCTGAAACTGTAAGTTACCTGGACGCATCAGTAACCCTTCCTGAAGCTAGTACACTGTAAGTTACCTGGACGCATCAGTAACCCTTACACTCCTGAAACTGTAAGTTACCTGGACACATCAGTAACCCTTACACTCCTGAAACTGTAAGTTACCTGGACGCCTCAGTAACCCTTACACTCCTGAAACTGTAAGTTACCTGGACGCATCAGTAACCCTTACACTCCTGAAACTGTAAGTTACCTGGATGCCTCAGTAACCCTTACACTCCTGAAGCTAGTACACTGTAAGTTTCCTGGACGCATCAGTAACCCTTACACTCCTGAAGCTAGTACACTGTAAGTTACCTGGACGCCTCAGTAACCCTTACACTCCTGAAACTGTAAGTTACCTGGACGCATCAGTAACCCTTACACTCCTGAAACTGTAAGTTACCTGGACGCATCAGTAACCGTTACACTCCTGAAGCTAGTACACTGTAAGTTACCTGGACGCATCAGTAACCCTTACACTCCTGAAACTGTAAGTTACCTGGACGCATCAGTAACCCTTACACTCCTGAAACTGTAAGTTACCTGGACGCATCAGTAACCCTTACACTCCTGAAACTGTAAGTTACCTGGACGCATCAGTAACCCTTACACTCCTGAAACTGTAAGTTACCTGGACGCATCAGTAACCCTTACACTCCTGAAGCTATTACACTGTAAGTTACCTGGACGCATCAGTAACCCTTACACTCCTGAAACTGTAAGTTACCTACGCCTCAGTAACCCTTGCACTCCTGAAGCTAGTACACTGTAAGTTACCTGGACGCCTCAGTAACCCATACACTCCTTAAGCTAGTACACTGTAAGTTACCTGGACGCATCAGTAACCCTTACACTCCTGAAACTGTAAGTTACCTGGACGCCTCAGTAACCCTTACACTCCTGAAGCTAGTACACTGTAAGTTACCTGGACGCCTCAGTAACCCTTACACTCCTGAAGCTAGTACACTGTAAGTTACCTGGACGCCTCAGTAACCCTTACACTCCTGAAGCTAGTACAGTGTAAGTTACCTGGACGCATCAGTAACCCTTACACTCCTGAAGCTAGTACACTGTAAGTTATCTGGACGCATCAGTAACCCTTACACTCCTGAAGCTAGTACACTGTAAGTTACCTGGACGCATCAGTAACCCTTACACTCCTGAAGCTAGTACACTGTAAGTTATCTGGACGCCTCAGTAACCCTTACACTCCTGAAGCTAGTACACTGTAAGTTACCTGGACGCCTCAGTAACCCTTACACTCCTGAAGCTAGTACACAGTAAGTTATCTGGACGCCTCAGTAACCCTTACACTCCTGAAGCTAGTACACTGCAAGTTACCTGGACCCTTCAGTAACCCTTAGACTCGTGAAGCTAGTACACTGTAAGTTACCTGGACGCCTCAGTAACCCTTACACTCCTGAAGCTAGTACACTGTAAGTTACCTGGACGCATCAGTAACCCTTACACTCCTGAAGCAAGTACACTGTAAGTTACCTGGACGCCTCAGTAACCCTTACACTCCTGAAACTGTAAGTTACCTGGACGCATCAGTAACCCTTACACTCCTGAAACTGTAAGTTACCTGGACGCATCAGTAACCCTTACACTCCTGAAGCTAGTACACTGTAAGTTACCTGGACGCATCAGTAACCCTTACACTCCTGAAACTGTAAGTTACCTGGAACATCAGTAACCCTTACACTCCTGAAACTGTAAGTTACCTGGACGCCTCAGTAACCCTTACACTCCTGAAACTGTAAGTTACCTGGACGCATCAGTAACCCTTACACTCCTGAAACTGTAAGTTACCTGGACGCCTCAGTAACCCTTACACTCCTGAAGCTAGTACACTGTACGTTACCTGGACGACTCAGTAACCCTTACACTCTTGAAGCTAGTACACTGTAAGTTACCTGGACGCATCAGTAACCCTTACACTCCTAAGTTACCTGGACGCTCAGTAACCCTTACAACTGTAAGTTACCTGGACGCATCAGTAACCCTTACACTCCTGAAGCTAGTACACTGTAAGTTACCTGGACGCATCAGTAACCCTTACACTCCTGAAACTGTAAGTTACCTGGACGCATCAGTAACCCTTACACTCCTGAAACTGTAAGTTACCTGGACGCATCAGTAACCCTTACACTCCTGAAACTGTAAGTTACCTGGACGCATCAGTAACCCTTACACTCCTGAAACTGTAAGTTACCTGGACGCATCAGTAACCCTTACACTCCTGAAACTGTAAGTTACCTGGACGCATCAGTAACCCTTACACTCCTGAAACTGTAAGTTACCTGGACGCATCAGTAACCCTTACACTCCTGAAGCTAGTACACTGTAAGTTACCTGGACGCATCAGTAACCCTTACACTCCTGAAGCTAACACTGTAAGTTACCTGGACGCCTCAGTAACCCTTACACTCCTGAAGCTAGTACACTGTATGTTACCTGGATGCCTCAGTAACCCTTACACTCCTGAAGCTAGTACACTGTAAGTTACCTGGACGCCTCAGTAACCCTTACACTCCTGAAACTGTAAGTTACCTGGACGCATCAGTAACCCTTACACTCCTGAAACTGTAAGTTACCTGGACGCATCAGTAACCCTTACACTCCTGAAGCTAGTACACTGTAAGTTACCTGGACGCATCAGTAACCCTTACACTCCTGAAACTGTAAGTTACCTGGACGCATCAGTAACCCTTACACTCCTGAAACTGTAAGTTACCTGGACGCAGCAGTAACCCTTACACTCCTGAACCTGTAAGGTTCCTGGACGCGTCAGTAACACGTACACTCCTGAAACTGTAAGTTACCTGGACGCTCAGTAACCCTTACACTCCTGAAGCTAGTACACTGTAAGTTACCTGGACGCCTCAGTAACCCTTACACTCCTGAAGCTAGTACACTGTAAGTTACCTGGACGCCTCAGTAACCCTTACACTCCTGAAGCTAGTACACTGTAAGTTACCTGGACGCCTCAGTAACCCTTACACTCCTGAAGCTAGTACACTGTAAGTTACCTGGACGCCTCAGTAACCCTTACACTCCTGAAGCTAGTACACTGTAAGTTACCTGGACGCCTCAGTAACTCTTACACTCCTGAAGCTAGTACACTGTAAGTTACCTGGACGCCTCAGTAACCCTTACACTCCTGAAGCTAGTACACTGTAAGTTACCTGGACGCCTCAGTAACCCTTACACTCCTGAAGCTAGTACACTGTTACCTAAGTAACCCTTACACTCCTGTACACTGTAAGTTACCTGGACGCCTCAGTAACCCTTACACTCTGTGAAGCTAGTACACTGTAAGTTACCTGGACGCCTCAGTAACCCTTACACTCCTGAAGCTAGTACACTGTAAGTTACCTGGACGCCTCAGTAACCCTTACACTCCTGAAGCTAGTACACTGTAAGTTACCTGGACGCCTCAGTAACCCTTACACTCTTGAAACTGTAAGTTACCTGGACGCATCAGTAACCCTTACACTCCTGAAACTGTAAGTTACCTGGACGCATCAGTAACCCTTACACTCCTGAAACTGTAAGTTACCTGGACGCATCAGTAACCCTTACACTCCTGAAGCTAGTACACTGTAAGTTACCTGGACGCATCAGTAACCCTTACACTCTGAAACTGTAAGTTAGCTAGTAACCCTTACACTCCACTGTAAGTTACCTGGACGCCTCAGTAACCCTTACACTCCTGAAACTGTAAGTTACCTGGACGCATCAGTAACCCTTACACTCCACTGTAAGTTACCTGGACGCCTCAGTAACCGTTACACTCCTGAAGCTAGTACACTGTAAGTTTCCTGGACGCATCAGTAACCCTTACACTCCTGAAGCTAGTACACTGTAAGTTACCTGGACGCCTCAGTAGCCCTTACACTCCTGAAACTGTAAGTTACCTGGACGCATCAGTAACCCTTACACTCCTGAAACTGTAAGTTACCTGGACGCCTCAGTAACCCTTACACTCCTGAAGCTAGTACACTGTAAGTTACCTGGACGCCTCAGTAACCCTTACACTCCTGAAGCTAGTACACTGTAAGTTACCTGGACGCCTCAGTAACTCTTACACTCCTGAAGCTAGTACACTGTAAGTTACCTGGACGCATCAGTAACCCTTACACTCCTGAAGCTCAGTACACTGTAAGTTACCTGGACGCATCAGTAACCCTTACACTCCTGAAACTGTAAGTTACCTGGACGCATCAGTAACCCTTACATTCCTGAAACTGTAAGTTACCTGGACGCATCAGTAACCCTTACACACTCCTGGACGCATCAGTAACCCTTTCACTCCTGAAACTGTAAGTTACCTGGACGCCTCAGTAACCCTTACACTCCTGAAGCTAGTACACTGTAAGTTACCTGGACGCATCAGTAACCCTTACACTCCTGAAGCTAGTACACTGTAAGTTACCTGGACGCATCAGTAACCCTTACACTCCTGAAGCTAGTACACTGTAAGTTACCTGGACGCATCAGTAACCCTTACACTCCTGAAGCTAGTACACTGTAAGTTATCTGGACTCCTCAGTAACCCTTACACTCCTGAAGCTAGTACACTGTAAGTTACCTGGACGCCTCAGTAACCCTTACACTCCTGAAGCTAGTACACAGTAAGTTATCTGGACGCCTCAGTAACCCTTACACTCCTGAAGCTAGTACACTGTAAGTTACCTGGACGCCTCAGTAACTCTTACACTCCTGAAGCTAGTACACTGTAAGTTACCTGGACGCCTCAGTAACCCTTACACTCCTGAAGCTAGTACACTGTAAGTTACCTGGACGCATCAGTAACCCTTACACTCCTGAAGCAAGTACACTGTAAGTTACCTGGACGCCTCAGTAACCCTTACACTCCTGAAACTGTAAGTTACCTGGACGCATCAGTAACCCTTACACTCCTGAAACTGTAAGTTACCTGGACGCCTCAGTAACCCTTACACTCCTGAAGCTAGTACACTGTAAGTTACCTGGACGCATCAGTAACCCTTACACTCCTGAAGCAAGTACACTGTAAGTTACCTGGACGCCTCAGTAACCCTTACACTCCTGAAACTGTAAGTTACCTGGACGCATCAGTAACCCTTACACTCCTGAAACTGTAAGTTACCTGGACGCATCAGTAACCCTTACACTCCTGAAACTGTAAGTTACACTGTAAGTTACCTGGACGCATCAGTAACCCTTACACTCCTGAAACTGTAAGTTACCTGGACGCATCAGTAACCCTTACACTCCTGAAACTGTAAGTTACCTGGACGCATCAGTAACCCTTACACTCCTGAAACTGTAAGTTACCTGGACGCATCAGTAACCCTTACACTCCTGAAACTGTAAGTTACCTGGACGCATCAGTAACCCTTACACTCCTGAAACTGTAAGTTACCTGGACGCATCAGTAACCCTTACACTCCTGAAACTGTAAGTTACCTGGACGCATCAGTAACCCTTACACTCCTGAAACTGTAAGTTACCTGGACGCATCAGTAACCCTTACACTCCTGAAACTGTAAGTTACCTGGACGCATCAGTAACCCTTACACTCCTGAAGCAAGTACACTGTAAGTTACCTGGACGCATCAGTAACCCTTACACTCCTGAAGCTAGTACACTGTAAGTTACCTGGACGCATCAGTAACCCTTACACTCCTGAAACTGTAAGATACCTGGACGCATCAGTAAACCTTACACTCCTGAAGCAAGTACACTGTAAGTTACCTGGACGCCTCAGTAACCCTTACACTCCTGCTAAACTGTAAGTTACCTGGACGCATCAGTAACCCTTACACTCCTGAAGCTAGTACACTGTAAGTTACCTGGACGCCTCAGTAACTCTTACACTCCTGAAGCTAGTACACTGTAAGTTACCTGGACGCCTCAGTAACCCTTACACTCCTGAAGCTAGTACACTGTAAGTTACCTGGACGCCTCAGTAACTCTTACACTCCTGAAGCTAGTACACTGTAAGTTACCTGGACGCCTCAGTAACCCTTACACTCCTGAAGCTAGTACACTGGAAGTTACCTGGACTCAGTAACCCTTACACTCCTGAAGCTAGTACACTGTAAGTTACCTGGACGCCTCAGTAACCCTTACACTCCTGAAGCTAGTACACTGTAAGTTACCTGGACGCCTCAGTAACCCTTGCACTCCTGAAGCTAGTACACTGTAAGTTACCTGGACGCCTCAGTAACCCTTACACTCCTGAAGCTAGTACACTGTAAGTTACCTGCACGCCTCAGTAACTCTTACACTCCTGAAGCTAGTACACTGTAAGTTACACTCCTACCTCAGTAACCGTTACACTCCTGAAGCTAGTACACTGTAAGTTACCTGGACGCATCAGTAACCGTTACACTCCTGAAGCTAGTACACTGTAAGTTTCCTGGACGCATCAGTAACCCTTACACTCCTGAAGCTAGTACACTGTAAGTTACCTGGACGCATCAGTAACCCTTACACTCCTGAAACTGTAAGTTACCTGGACGCATCAGTAACCCTTACACTCCTGAAACTGTAAGTTACCTGGACGCATCAGTAACCCTTACACTCCTGAAACTGTAAGTTACCTGGACGCATCAGTAACCCTTACACTCCTGAAACTGTAAGTTACCTGGACGCATCAGTAACCCTTACACTCCTGAAGCTAGTACACTGTAAGTTACCTGGACGCATCAGTAACCCTTACACTCCTGAAACTGTAAGTTACCTGGACGCCTCAGTAACCCTTGCACTCCTGAAGCTAGTACACTGTAAGTTACCTGGACGCCTCAGTAACCCTTACACTCCTGAAGCTAGTACACTGTAAGTTACCTGGACGCTTCAATAACCCTTACACTCCTGAAGCTAGTACACTTTAAGTTACCTGGACGCCTCAGTAACTCTTACACTCCTGAAGCTAGTACACTGTAAGTTAACTGGACGCCTCAGTAACCCTTACACTCCTGAAGCTAGTACACTGTAAGTTACCTGGACGCCTCAGTAACTCTTACACTCCTGAAGCTAGTACACTGTAAGTTATCTGGACGCCTCAGTAACTCTTACACTCCTGAAGCTAGTACACTATAAGTTATCTGGACGCCTCAGTAACGCTTACACTCCTGAAGCTAGTACACTGTAAGTTACCTGGACGCATCAGTAAACCTTACACTCCTGAAGCAAGTACACTGTAAGTTACCTGGACGCCTCAGTAACCCTTACACTCTTGAAACTGTAAGTTACCTGGACGCATCAGTAACCCTTACACTCCTGAAACTGTAAGTTACCTGGACGCCTCAGTAACCCTTACACTCCTGAAGCTAGTACAGTGTAAGTTACCTGGACGCATCAGTAACCCTTACACTCCTGAAGCTAGTACACTGTAAGTTATCTGGACGCATCAGTAACCCTTACACTCCTGAAGCTAGTACACTGTAAGTTACCTGGACGCATCAGTAACCCTTACACTCCTGAAGCTAGTACACTGTAAGTTATCTGGACGCCTCAGTAACCCTTACACTCCTGAAGCTAGTACACTGTAAGTTACCTTTACGCCTCAGTAACCCTTACACTCCTGAAGCTAGTACACAGTAAGTTATCTGGACGCCTCAGTAACCCTTACACTCCTGAAGCTAGTACACTGTAAGTTACCTGGACCCCTCAGTAACCCTTACACTCGTGAAGCTAGTTCACTGTAAGTTACCTGGACGCCTCAGTAACCCTTACACTCCTGAAGCTAGTACACTGTAAGTTACCTGGACGCATCAGTAACCCTTACACTCCTGAAGCAAGTACACTGTAAGTTACCTGGACGCCTCAGTAACCCTTACACTCCTGAAACTGTAAGTTACCTGGACGCATCAGTAACCCTTACACTCCTGAAACTGTAAGTTACCTGGACGCATCAGTAACCCTTACACTCCTGAAGCTAGTACACTGTAAGTTACCTGGACGCATCAGTAACCCTTACACTCCTGAAACTGTAAGTTACCTGGACACATCAGTAACCCTTACACTCCTGAAACTGTAAGTTACCTGGACGCATCAGTAACCCTTACACTCCTGAAACTGTAAGTTTACACTCCTGAAACTGTAAGTTACCTGGACGCATCAGTAACCCTTACACTCCTGAAACTGTAAGTTACCTGGACGCATCAGTAACCCTTACACTCCTGAAACTGTAAGTTACCTGGACGCATCAGTAACCCTTACACTCCTGAATCTGTTAGTTACCTGGACGCACTCCTGAAGCTAGTACACTGTAAGTTACCTGGACGCATCAGTAACCCTTACACTCCTGAAACTGTAAGTTACCTGGACACATCAGTAACCCTTACACTCCTGAAACTGTAAGTTACCTGGACGCCTCAGTAACCCTTACACTCCTGAAACTGTAAGTTACCTGGACGCATCAGTAACCCTTACACTCCTGAAACTGTAAGTTACCTGGATGCCTCAGTAACCCTTACACTCCTGAAGCTAGTACACTGTAAGTTTCCTGGACGCATCAGTAACCCTTACACTCCTGAAGCTAGTACACTGTAAGTTACCTGGACGCCTCAGTAACCCTTACACTCCTGAAACTGTAAGTTACCTGGACGCATCAGTAACCCTTACACTCCTGAAACTGTAAGTTACCTGGACGCATCAGTAACCGTTACACTCCTGAAGCTAGTACACTGTAAGTTACCTGGACGCATCAGTAACCCTTACACTCCTGAAACTGTAAGTTACCTGGACGCATCAGTAACCCTTACACTCCTGAAACTGTAAGTTACCTGGACGCATCAGTAACCCTTACACTCCTGAAACTGTAAGTTACCTGGACGCATCAGTAACCCTTACACTCCTGAAACTGTAAGTTACCTGGACGCATCAGTAACCCTTACACTCCTGAAGCTATTACACTGTAAGTTACCTGGACGCATCAGTAACCCTTACACTCCTGAAACTGTAAGTTACCTGGACGCCTCAGTAACCCTTGCACTCCTGAAGCTAGTACACTGTAAGTTACCTGGACGCCTCAGTAACCCATACACTCCTGAAGCTAGTACACTGTAAGTTACCTGGACGCATCAGTAACCCTTACACTCCTGAAACTGTAAGTTACCTGGACGCCTCAGTAACCCTTACACTCCTGAAGCTAGTACACTGTAAGTTACCTGGACGCCTCAGTAACCCTTACACTCCTGAAGCTAGTACACTAAGTTACCTGGACGCCTCAGTAACCCTTACACTCCTGAAGCTAGTACAGTGTAAGTTACCTGGACGCATCAGTAACCCTTACACTCCTGAAGCTAGTACACTGTAAGTTACCTGGACGCATCAGTAACCCTTACACTCCTGAAGCTAGTACACTGTAAGTTACCTGGACGCATCAGTAACCCTTACACTCCTGAAGCTAGTACACTGTAAGTT
The DNA here is from genome assembly GCF_038502225.1 of Cherax quadricarinatus. Classification (NCBI taxonomy): domain Eukaryota; kingdom Metazoa; phylum Arthropoda; class Malacostraca; order Decapoda; family Parastacidae; genus Cherax; species Cherax quadricarinatus. The sequence continues at coordinate 49,115 of NW_027195829.1, forward strand.
ACCTGGACGCCTCAGTAACCCTTACACTCCTGAAGCTAGTACACTGTAAGTTACCTTGACGCATCAGTAACCCTTACACTCCTGAAGCTAGTACACAGTAAGTTATCTGGACGCCTCAGTAACCCTTACACTCCTGAAGCTAGTACACTGAAAGTTACCTGGACCCTCAGTAACCCTTACACTCGTGAAGCTAGTTCACTGTAAGTTACCTGGACGCCTCAGTAACCCTTACACTCCTGAAGCTAGTACACTGTAAGTTACCTGGACGCATCAGTAACCCTTACACTCCTGAAGCAAGTACACTGTAAGTTACCTGGACGCCTCAGTAACCCTTACACTCCTGAAACTGTAAGTTACCTGGACGCATCAGTAACCCTTACACTCCTGAAACTGTAAGTTACCTGGACGCATCAGTAACCCTTACACTCCTGAAGCTAGTACACTGTAAGTTACCTGGACGCATCAGTAACCCTTACACTCCTGAAACTGTAAGTTACCTGGACACATCAGTAACCCTTACACTCCTGAAACTGTAAGTTACCTGGACGCCTCAGTAACCCTTACACTCCTGAAACTGTAAGTTACCTGGACGCATCAGTAACCCTTACACTCCTGAAACTGTAAGTTACCTGGATGCCTCAGTAACCCTTACACTCCTGAAGCTAGTACACTGTAAGTTTCCTGGACGCATCAGTAACCCTTACACTCCTGAAGCTAGTACACTGTAAGTTACCTGGACGCCTCAGTAACCCTTACACTCCTGAAACTGTAAGTTACCTGGACGCATCAGTAACCCTTACACTCCTGAAACTGTAAGTTACCTGGACGCATCAGTAACCGTTACACTCCTGAAGCTAGTACACTGTAAGTTACCTGGACGCATCAGTAACCCTTACACTCCTGAAACTGTAAGTTACCTGGACGCATCAGTAACCCTTACACTCCTGAAACTGTAAGTTACCTGGACGCATCAGTAACCCTTACACTCCTGAAACTGTAAGTTACCTGGACGCATCAGTAACCCTTACACTCCTGAAACTGTAAGTTACCTGGACGCATCAGTAACCCTTACACTCCTGAAACTGTAAGTTACCTGGACGCATCAGTAACCCTTACACTTCTGAAACTGTAAGTTACCTGGACGCATCAGTAACCCTTACACTCCTGAAGCTAGTACACTGTAAGTTACCTGGACGCATCAGTAACCCTTACACTCCTGAAACTGTATGTTACCTGGATGCTTCAGTAACCCTTACACTCCTGAAGCTAGTACACTGTAAGTTTCCTGGACGCATCAGTAACCCTTACACTCCTGAAACTGTATGTTACCTGGATGCCTCAGTAACCCTTACACTCCTGAAGCTAGTACACTGTAAGTTACCTGGACGCCTCAGTAACCCTTACACTCCTGAAACTGTAAGTTACCTGGACGCATCAGTAACCCTTACACTCCTGAAACTGTAAGTTACCTGGACGCATCAGTAACCCTTACACTCCTGAAGCTAGTACACTGTAAGTTACCTGGACGCATCAGTAACCCTTACACTCCTGAAACTGTAAGTTACCTGGACGCATCAGTAACCCTTACACTCCTGAAACTGTAAGTTACCTGGACGCAGCAGTAACCCTTACACTCCTGAAGCTAGTACACTGTAAGTTACCTGGACGCATCAGTAACCCTTACACTCCTGAAACTGTAAGTTACCTGGACGCATCAGTAACCCTTACACTCCTGAAGCTAGTACACTGTAAGTTACCTGGACGCCTCAGTAACCCTTACACTCCTGAAAGTACACTGTAAGTTACCTGGACGCCTCAGTAACCCTTACACTCCTGAAGCTAGTACACTGTAAGTTACCTGGACGCCTCAGTAACCCTTACACTCCTGAAGCTAGTACACTGTAAGTTACCTGGACGCCTCAGTAACCCTTACACTCCTGAAGCTAGTACACTGTAAGTTACCTGGACGCCTCAGTAACCCTTACACTCCTGAAGCTAGTACACTGTAAGTTACCTGGACGCATCAGTAACCCTTACACTCCTGAAGCAAGTACACTGTAAGTTACCTGGACGCCTCAGTAACCCTTACACTCTTGAAACTGTAAGTTACCTGGACGCATCAGTAACCCTTACACTCCTGAAACTGTAAGTTACCTGGACGCCTCAGTAACCCTTACACTCCTGAAGCTAGTACACTGTAAGTTACCTGGACGCATCAGTAACCCTTACACTCCTGAAGCAAGTACACTGTAAATTACCTGGACGCCTCAGTTACCCTTACACTCTTGAAACTGTAAGTTACCTGGACGCATCAGTAACCCTTACACTCCTGAAACTGTAAGTTACCTGGACGCATCAGTAACCCTTACACTCCTGAAACTGTAAGTTACCTGGACGCATCAGTAACCCTTACACTCCTGAAGCTAGTACACTGTAAGTTACCTGGACGCATCAGTAACCCTTACACTCCTGAAACTGTAAGTTACCTGGACACATCAATAACCCTTACACTCCTGAAACTGTAAGTTACCTGGACGCCTCAGTAACCCTTACACTCCTGAAACTGTAAGTTACCTGGACGCATCAGTAACCCTTACACTCCTGAAACTGTAAGTTACCTGGATGCCTCAGTAACCCTTACACTCCTGAAGCTAGTACACTGTAAGTTTCCTGGACGCATCAGTAACCCTTACACTCCTGAAGCTAGTACACTGTAAGTTACCTGGACGCCTCAGTAACCCTTACACTCCTGAAACTGTAAGTTACCTGGACGCATCAGTAACCCTTACACTCCTGAAACTGTAAGTTACCTGGACGCATCAGTAACTGTTACACTCCTGAAGCTAGTACACTGTAAGTTACCTGGACGCCTCAGTAACCCTTACACTCCTGAAACTGTAAGTTACCTGGACGCATCAGTAACTGTTACACTCCTGAAGCTAGTACACTGTAAGTTACCTGGACGCATCAGTAACCCTTACACTCCTGAAACTGTAAGTTACCTGGACGCATCAGTAACCCTTACACTCCTGAAACTGTAAGTTACCTGGACGCATCAGTAACCCTTACACTCCTGAAACTGTAAGTTACCTGGACGCATCAGTAACCCTTACACTCCTGAAACTGTAAGTTACCTGGACGCATCAGTAACCCTTACACTCCTGAAGCAAGTACACTGTAAGTTACCTGGACGCATCAGTAACCCTTACACTCCTGAAACTGTAAGTTACCTGGACGCATCAGTAACCCTTACACTCCTGAAGCTAGTACACTGTAAGTTACCTGGACGCATCAGTAACCCTTACACTCCTGAAACTGTAAGTTACCTGGACGCCTCAGTAACCCTTGCACTCCTGAAGCTAGTACACTGTAAGTTACCTGGACGCCTCAGTAACCCTTACACTCCTGAAGCTAGTACACTGTAAGTTACCTGGACGCTTCAATAACCCTTACACTCCTGAAGCTAGTACACTGTAAGTTACCTGGACGCCTCAGTAACTCTTACACTCCTGAAGCTAGTACACTGTAAGTTAACTGGACGCCTCAGTAACCCTTACACTCCTGAAGCTAGTACACTGTAAGTTACCTGGACGCCTCAGTAACTCTTACACTCCTGAAGCTAGTACACTGTAAGTTACCTGGACGCCTCAGTAACCCTTACACTCCTGAAGCTAGTACACTGTAAGTTACCTGGACGCCTCAGTAACCCTTACACTCCTGAAGCTAGTACACTGTAAGTTACCTGGACGCATCAGTAACCCTTACACTCCTGAAGCAAGTACACTGTAAGTTATCTGGACGCCTCAGTAACCCTTACACTCTTGAAACTGTAAGTTACCTGGACGCATCAGTAACCCTTACACTCCTGAAACTGTAAGTTACCTGGACGCCTCAGTAACCCTTACACTCCTGAAGCTAGTACAGTGTAAGTTACCTGGACGCATCAGTAACCCTTACACTCCTGAAGCTAGTACACTGTAAGTTATCTGGACGCATCAGTAACCCTTACACTCCTGAAGCTAGTACACTGTAAGTTACCTGGACGCATCAGTAACCCTTACACTCCTGAAGCTAGTACACTGTAAGTTATCTGGACGGCTCAGTAACGCTTACACTCCTGAAGCTAGTACACTGTAAGTTACCTTTACGCCTCAGTAACCCTTACACTCCTGAAGCTAGTACACAGTAAGTTATCTGGACGCCTCAGTAACCCTTACACTCCTGAAGCTAGTACACTGTAAGTTACCTGGACCCCTCAGTAACCCTTACACTCGTGAAGCTAGTACACTGTAAGTTACCTGGACGCCTCAGTAACCCTTACACTCCTGAAGCTAGTACACTGTAAGTTACCTGGACGCATCAGTAACCCTTACACTCCTGAAGCAAGTACACTGTAAGTTACCTGGACGCCTCAGTAACCCTTACACTCCTGAAACTGTAAGTTACCTGGACGCATCAGTAACCCTTACACTCCTGAAACTGTAAGTTACCTGGACGCATCAGTAACCCTTACACTCCTGAAACTGTAAGTTACCTGGACGGCTCAGTAACCCTTACACTCCTGAAACTGTAAGTTACCTGGACGCATCAGTAACCCTTACACTAATGAAACTGTAAGTTACCTGGATGCCTCAGTAACCCTTACACTCCTGAAGCTAGTACGCTGTAAGTTACCTGGACGCATCAGTAACCCTTACACTCCTGAAACTGTAAGTTACCTGGACACATCAGTAACCCTTACACTCCTGAAACTGTAAGTTACCTGGACGGCTCAGTAACCCTTACACTCCTGAAACTGTAAGTTACCTGGACGCATCAGTAACCCTTACACTCCTGAAACTGTAAGTTACCTGGATGCCTCAGTAACCCTTACACTCCTGAAGCTAGTACACTGTAAGTTTCCTGGACGCATCAGTAACCCTTACACTCCTGAAGCTAGTACACTGTAAGTTACCTGGACGCCTCAGTAACCCTTACACTCCTGAAACTGTAAGTTACCTGGACGCATCAGTAACCCTTACACTCCTGAAACTGTAAGTTACCTGGACGCATCAGTAACCCTTACACTCCTGAAACTGTAAGTTACCTGGACGCATCAGTAACCCTTACACTCCTGAAACTGTAAGTTACCTGGACGCATCAGTAACCCTTACACTCCTGAAACTGTGAGTTACCTGGACGCATCAGTAACCCTTACACTCCTGAAACTGTAAGTTACCTGGACGCATCAGTAACCCTTACACTCCTGAAACTGTAAGTTACCTGGACGCATCAGTAACCCTTACACTCCTGAACCTAGTACACTGTAAGTTACCTGGACGCATCAGTAACCCTTACACTCCTGAAACTGTAAGTTACCTGGACGCCTCAGTAACCCTTACACTCCTGAAGCTAGTACACTGTAAGTTTCCTGGACGCATCAGTAACCCTTACACTCCTGAAGCTAGTACACTGTAAGTTACCTGGACGCAACAGTAACCCTTACACTCCTGAAACTGTAAGTTACCTGGACGCATCAGTAACCCTTACACTCCTGAAGCTAGTACACTGTAAGTTACCTGGACGCATCAGTAACCCTTACACTCCTGAAACTGTAAGTTACCTGGACGCATCAGTAACCGTTACACTCCTGAAGCTAGTACACTGTAAGTTACCTGGACGCATCAGTAACCCTTACACTCCTGAAACTGTAAGTTACCTGGACGCATCAGTAACCCTTACACTCCTGAAACTGTAAGTTACCTGGACGCATCAGTAACCCTTACACTCCTGAAACTGTAAGTTACCTGGACGCATCAGTAACCCTTACACTCCTGAAACTGTGAGTTACCTGGACGCATCAGTAACCCTTACACTCCTGAAACTGTAAGTTACCTGGACGCCTCAGTAACCCTTACACTCCTGAAACTGTAAGTTACCTGGACGCATCAGTAACCCTTACACTCCTGAACCTAGTACACTGTAAGTTACCTGGACGCATCAGTAACCCTTACACTCCTGAAACTGTAAGTTACCTGGACGCATCAGTAACCCTTACACTCCTGAAGCTAGTACACTGTAAGTTACCTGGACGCATCAGTAACCCTTACACTCCTGAAACTGTAAGTTACCTGGACACATCAGTAACCCTTACACTCCTGAAACTGTAAGTTACCTGGACGCCTCAGTAACCCTTACACTCCTGAAACTGTAAGTTACCTGGACGCATCAGTAACCCTTACACTCCTGAAACTGTAAGTTACCTGGATGCCTCAGTAACCCTTACACTCCTGAAGCTAGTACACTGTAAGTTTCCTGGACGCATCAGTAACCCTTACACTCCTGAAGCTAGTACACTGTAAGTTACCTGGACGCCTCAGTAACCCTTACACTCCTGAAACTGTAAGTTACCTGGACGCATCAGTAACCCTTACACTCCTGAAACTGTAAGTTACCTGGACGCATCAGTAACTGTTACACTCCTGAAGCTAGTACACTGTAAGTTACCTGGACGCCTCAGTAACCCTTACACTCCTGAAACTGTAAGTTACCTGGACGCATCAGTAACTGTTACACTCCTGAACTGTAAGTTACCTGGACGCATCAGTAACCCTTACACTCCTGAAACTGTAAGTTACCTGGACGCATCAGTAACCCTTACACTCCTGAAACTGTAAGTTACCTGGACGCATCAGTAACCCTTACACTCCTGAAACTGTAAGTTACCTGGACGCATCAGTAACCCTTACACTCCTGAAACTGTAAGTTACCTGGACGCATCAGTAACCCTTACACTCCTGAAGCTAGTACACTGTAAGTTACCTGGACGCATCAGTAACCCTTACACTCCTGAAACTGTAAGTTACCTGGACGCCTCAGTAACCCTTGCACTCCTGAAGCTAGTACACTGTAAGTTACCTGGACGCCTCAGTAACCCTTACACTCCTGAAGCTAGTACACTGTAAGTTACCTGGACGCTTCAATAACCCTTACACTCCTGAAGCTAGTACACTGTAAGTTACCTGGACGCCTCAGTAACTCTTACACTCCTGAAGCTAGTACACTGTAAGTTAACTGGACGCCTCAGTAACCCTTACACTCCTGAAGCTAGTACACTGTAAGTTACCTGGACGCCTCAGTAACTCTTACACTCCTGAAGCTAGTACACTGTAAGTTATCTGGACGCCTCAGTAACCCTTACACTCCTGAAGCTAGTACACTGTAAGTTACCTGGACGCCTCAGTAACCCTTACACTCCTGAAGCTAGTACACTGTAAGTTACCTGGACGCATCAGTAACCCTTACACTCCTGAAGCAAGTACACTGTAAATTACCTGGACGCCTCAGTAACCCTTACACTCTTGAAACTTTAAGTTACCTGGAAGCATCAGTAACCCTTACACTCCTGAAACTGTAAGTTACCTGGACGCCTCAGTAACCCTTACACTCCTGAAGCTAGTACAGTGTAAGTTACCTGGACGCATCAGTAACCCTTACACTCCTGAAGCTAGTACACTGTAAGTTATCTGGACGCATCAGTAACCCTTACACTCCTGAAGCTAGTACACTGTAAGTTACCTGGACGCATCAGTAACCCTTACACTCCTGAAGCTAGTACACTGTAAGTTATCTGGACGCCTCAGTAACCCTTACACTCCTGAAGCTAGTACACTGTAAGTTACCTTTACGCCTCAGTAACCCTTACACTCCTGAAGCTAGTACACAGCAAGTTATCTGGACGCCTCAGTAACCCTTACACTCCTGAAGCTAGTACACTGTAAGTTACCTGGACCCCTCAGTAACCCTTACACTCGTGAAGCTAGTACACTGTAAGTTACCTGGACGCCTCAGTAACCCTTACACTCCTGAAGCTAGTACACTGTAAGTTACCTGGACGCATCAGTAACCCTTACACTCCTGAAGCAAGTACACTGTAAGTTACCTGGACGCCTCAGTAACCCTTACACTCCTGAAACTGTAAGTTACCTGGACGCATCAGTAACCCTTACACTCCTGAAACTGTAAGTTACCTGGACGCATCAGTAACCCTTACACTCCTGAAGCTAGTACACTGTAAGTTACCTGGACGCATCAGTAACCCTTACACTCCTGAAACTGTAAGTTACCTGGACACATCAGTAACCCTTACACTCCTGAAACTGTAAGTTACCTGGACTGCTCAGTAACCCTTACACTCCTGAAACTGTAAGTTACCTGGACGCATCAGTAACCCTTACACTCCTGAAACTGTAAGTTACCTGGATGCCTCAGTAACCCTTACACTCCTGAAGCTAGTACACTGTAAGTTTCGTGGACGCATCAGTAACCCTTACACTCCTGAAGCTAGTGCACTGTAAGTTACCTGGACGCCTCAGTAACCCTTACACTCCTGAAACTGTAAGTTACCTGGACGCATCAGTAACCCTTACACTCCTGAAACTGTAAGTTACCTGGACGCATCAGTAACCGTTACACTCCTGAAGCTAGTACACTGTAAGTTACCTGGACGCATCAGTAACCCTTACACTCCTGAAACTGTAAGTTACCTGGACGCATCAGTAACCCTTACACTCCTGAAACTGTAAGTTACATGGACGCAGCAGTAACCCTTACACTCCTGAAACTGTAAGTTACCTGGACGCATCAGTAACCCTTACACTCCTGAAAGTGTAAGTTACCTGGACGCCTCAGTAACCCTTGCACTCCTGAAACTGTAAGTTACCTGGACGCATCAGTAACCCTTACACTCCTGAAACTGTAAGTTACCTGGACGCATCAGTAACCCTTACACTCCTGAACCTAGTACACTGTAAGTTACCTGGACGCATCAGTAACCCTTACACTCCTGAAACTGTAAGTTACCTGGACGCCTCAGTAACCCTTACACTCCTGAAGCTAGTACACTGTAAGTTTCCTGGACGCATCAGTAACCCTTACACTCCTGAAGCTAGTACACTGTAAGTTACCTGGACGCATCAGTAACCCTTACACTCCTGAAACTGTAAGTTACCTGGACGCATCAGTAATCCTTACACTCCTGAAGCTAGTACACTGTAAGTTACCTGGACGCATCAGTAACCCTTACACTCCTGAAACTGTAAGTTACCTGGACGCATCAGTAACCGTTACACTCCTGAAGCTAGTACACTGTAAGTTACATGGACGCATCAGTAACCCTTACACTCCTGAAACTGTAAGTTACCTGGACGCATCAGTAACCCTTACACTCCTGAAACTGTAAGTTACCTGGACGCATCAGTAACCCTTACACTCCTGAAACTGTAAGTTACCTGGACGCATCAGTAACCCTTACACTCCTGAAACTGTAAGTTACCTGGACGCATCAGTAACCCTTACACTCCTGAAACTGTAAGTTACCTGGACGCATCAGTAACCCTTACACTCCTGAAGCTAGTACACTGTAAGTTACCTGGACGCCTCAGTAACCCTTACACTCCTGAAGCTAGTACACTGTAAGTTACCTGGACGCCTCAGTAACCCTTACACTCCTGAAGCTAGTACACTGTGAGTAAGTTGCTTGGACGCCTCAGTAACCCTTACACTCCTGAAACTGTAAGTTACCTGGACGCCTCAGTAACCCTTACACTCCTGAAGCTAGTACACTGTAAGTTACCTGGACGCCTCAGTAACTCTTACACTCCTGAAGCTAGTACACTGTAAGTTACCTGGACGCCTCAGTAACTCTTACACTCCTGAAGCTAGTACACTGTAAGTTACCTGGACGCCTCAGTAACTCTTACACTCCTGAAGCTAGTACACTGTAAGTTACCTGGACGCCTCAGTAACCCTTACACTCCTGAAGCTAGTACACTGTAAGTTACCTGGACGCCTCAGTAACCCTTGCACTCCTGAAGCTAGTACACTGTAAGTTACCTGGACGCCTCAGTAACCCTTACACTCCTGAAGCTAGTACACTGTAAGTTACCTGGACGCTTCAATAACCCTTACACTCCTGAAGCTAGTACACTGTAAGTTAACTGGACGCCTCAGTAACCCTTACACTCCTGAAGCTAGTACACTGTAAGTTACCTTGACGCCTCAGTAACTCTTACACTCCTGAAGCTAGTACACTGTAAGTTATCTGGACGCCTCAGTAACCCTTACACTCCTGAAGCTAGTACACTGTAAGTTACCTGGACGCCTCAGTAACCCTTACACTCCTGAAGCTAGTACACTGTAAGTTTCCTGGACGCATCAGTAACCCTTACACTCCTGAAGCAAGTACACTGTAAGTTACCTGGACGCCTCAGTAACCCTTACACTCTTGAAACTGTAAGTTACCTGGACGCATCAGTAACCCTTACACTCCTGAAACTGTAAGTTACCTGGACGCCTCAGTAACCCTTACACTCCTGAAGCTAGTACACTGTAAGTTATCTGGACGCATCAGTAACCCTTACACTCCTGAAGCTAGTTCACTGTAAGTTACCTGGACGCATCAGTAACCCTTACACTCCTGAAGCTAGTACACTGTAAGTTATCTGGACGCCTCAGTAACCCTTACACTCCTGAAGCTAGTACACTGTAAGTTACCTGGACGCCTCAGTAACCCTTACACTCCTGAAGCTAGTACACAGTAAGTTAGATGGACGCCTCAGTAACCCTTACACTCCTGAAGCTAGTACACTGTAAGTTACCTGGACCCCTCAGTAACCCTTGCACTCGTGAAGCTAGTACACTGTAAGTTACCTGGACGCCTCAGTAACCCTTACACTCCTGAAGCTAGTACACTGTAAGTTACCTGGACGCATCAGTAACCCTTACACTCCTGAAGCAAGTACACTGTAAGTTACCTGGACGCCTCAGTAACCCTTACACTCCTGAAACTCTAAGTTACCTGGACGCATTACTAACCCTTACACTCCTGAAACTGTAAGTTACCTGGACGCATCAGTAACCCTTACACTCCTGATGCTAGTACACTGTAAGTTACCTGGACGCATCAGTAACCCTTACACTCCTGAAACTGTAAGTTACCTGGACGCATCAGTAACCCTTACACTCCTGAAACTGTAAGTTACCTGGATGCCTCAGTAACCCTTACACTCCTGAAGCTAGTACACTGTAAGTTTCCTGGACGCATCAGTAACCCTTACACTCCTGAAGCTAGTACACTGTAAGTTACCTGGACGCCTCAGTAACCCTTACACTCCTGAAACTGTAAGTTACCTGGACGCATCAGTAACCCTTACACTCCTGAAACTGTAAGTTACCTGGACGCATCAGTAACCGTTACACTCCTGAAGCTAGTACACTGTAAGTTACCTGGACGCATCAGTAACCCTTACACTCCTGAAACTGTAAGTTACCTGGACGCATCAGTAACCCTTACACTCCTGAAACTGTAAGTTACCTGGACGCATCAGTAACCCTTACACTCCTGAAACTGTAAGTTACCTGGACGCATCAGTAACCCTTACACTCCTGAAACTGTAAGTTACCTGGACGCATCAGTAACCCTTACACTCCTGAAACTGTAAGTTACCTGGACGCATCAGTAACCCTTACACTCCTGAAACTGTAAGTTACCTGGACGCATCAGTAACCCTTACACTCCTGAAACTGTAAGTTACCTGGACGCATCAGTAACCCTTACACTCCTGAAGCTAGTACACTGTAAGTTACCTGGACGCATCAGTAACCCTTATACTCGTGAAACTGTAAGTTACCTGGACGCCTCAGTAACCCTTACACTCCTGAAGCTAGTACACTGTAAGTTACCTGGACGCCTCAGTAACCCTTACACTCCTGAATCTAGTACACTGTAAGTTACCTGGACGCCTCAGTAACCCTTACACTCCTGAAGCTAGTACACTGTAAGTTACCTGGACGCCTCAGTAACCCTTACACTCCTGAAGCTTGTACACTGTGAGTAAGTTGCCTGGACGCCTCAGAAATCCTTACACTCCTTAAGCTAGTACATTGTGATTATGATGCCTGACGCCTCGGTAACTCTTACACTGCTGAAGCCAGTACACTGTGAGTAAGCTGCCTGGACGCCTTAGTAAACCTTACACTCCTGCAGCAAGTACACTGTGAGTAAGCTGCCTGGACACCTCAGTAACCCTTACATTCCTGAAGCTAGTACACTGTGAGTATGCTGCCTGGACGCCTCAGTAACCCTTACACTCCTGAAGCTAGTACACTGTGAGTAAGCTGCCTGGACGCCTCAGTAGTCCTTACACTCCTGCAGTAAGTACACTGTGAGTAAGCTGCCTGGACGCCTCAGAAACCCCTACACTCCTGAAGCTAGTACACTGTGAGTAAGCTACCTGGACGTATCAGTAACCCTTACACTCCTGAAGCAAGTACACTGTAAGTTACCTGGACGCCTCAATAACCCTTACACTCCTGAAACTGTAAGTTACCTGGACGCATCAGTAACCCTTACACTCCTGAAACTGTAAGTTACCTGGACGCATCAGTAACCCTTACACTCCTGAAGCTAGTACACTGTAAGTTACCTGGCCGCATCAGTAACCCTTACACTCCTGAAACTGTAAGTTACCTGGACGCATCAGTAACCCTTACACTCCTGAAACTGTAAGTTACCTGGACGCCTCAGTAACCCTTACACTCCTGAAACTGTAAGTTACCTGGACGCATCAGTAACCCTTACACTCCTGAAACTGTAAGTTACCTGGATGCCTCAGTAACCCTTACAGTCCTGAAGCTAGTACACTGTAAGTTTCCTGGACGCATCAGTAACCCTTTCACTCCTGAAGCTAGTACACTGTAAGTTACCTGGACGCCTCAGTAACCCTTACACTCCTGAAACTGTAAGTTACCTGGACGCATCAGTAACCCTTACACTCCTGAAACTGTAAGTTACCTGGACGCATCAGTAACCGTTACACTCCTGAAGCTAGTACACTGTAAGTTACCTGGACGCATCAGTAACCCTTACACTCCTGAAACTGTAAGTTACCTGGACGCATCAGTAACCCTTACACTCCTGAAACTGTAAGTTACCTGGACGCATCAGTAACCCTTACACTCCTGAAACTGTAAGTTACCTGGACGCATCAGTAACCCTTACACTCCTGAAGCTAGTACACTGTAAGTTACCTGGACGCATCAGTAACCCTTACACTCCTGAAACTGTAAGTTACCTGGACGCTTCAGTAACCCTTACACTCCTGAAGCTAGTACACTGTAAGTTACCTGGACGCCTCAGTAACCCTTACACTCCTGAAGCTAGTACACTGTAAGTTACCTGAACGCCTCAGTAACCCTTACACTCCTGAAGCTAGTACACTGTGAGTAAGTTGCCTGGACGCCTCAGTAACCCTTACACTCCTGAAACTGTAAGTTACCTGGACGCCTCAGTAACCCTTACACTCCTGAAGCTAGTACACTGTAATTTACCTGGACGCCTCAGTAACCCTTACACTCCTGAAGCTAGTACACTGTAAGTTACCTGGACGCCTCAGTAACCCTTACACTCCTGAAGCTTGTACACTGTGAGTAAGTTGCCTGGACGCCTCAGTAACCCTTACACTCCTGAAGCTAATACACTGTGAGTAAGCTGCCTGGACACCTTAGTAAACCTTACACTCCTGAAGCTAGTATACTGTGAGTAAGTTGCCTGGACGCCTCAGAAATCCTTACACTCCTGAAGCTAGTACATTGTGATTATGATGCCTGACGCCTCGGTAACTCTTACACTGCTGAAGCCAGTACACTGTGAGTATGCTGCCTGGACGCCTCAGTAACCCTTACACTCCTAAAGATGGTACACTGTGAGTAAGCTGCCTGGACACCTCAGTAACCCTTACATTCCTGAAGCTAGTACACTGTGAGTATGCTGCCTGGACGCCTCAGTAACCCTTACACTCCTGAAGCTAGTACACTGTGAGTAAGCTGCCTGGACGCCTCAGTAGTCCTTACACTCCTGCAGTAAGTACACTGTGAGTAAGCTGCCTGGACGCCTCAGAAACCCCTACACTCCTGAAGCTAGTACACTGTGAGTAAGCTACCTGGACGCCTCAGTAACCCTTACACTCCTGAAGGTAGTACACTGTGAGCAAGCTGCATGGACTCGTCAGTAACTCCTTACGCTACTGAAGCTAGTGCACTTTGAGTATGCTGCCTGGGCGCCTCAGAAACCTTTACACTCCTGAAGCTAGTACACTGTGAGTATGCTGCCTGGACGCCTCAGAAACCCCTACACTCCAGAAGCTAGTTCACTTTGAGTAATCTGTCTGAACGCCCCAGTAAGTTTTGCACTCCTGAAGCAATTACACTGTTATTAAGCTGCTTGGCCGCTTCAGTAATCCTTACACTCCTGAAGCTAGTGCACTGTGAGTAATTTTCCTCGACGCTTCAGTAACCCTGACACCCCTGAAGTTAATACTCTATGATTAAGCTGCCTGTAAGCCTCAGTAACCCTTACTCTCCTGAAGCTAGTACACTGTGAGTAAGCTGCCTGGAAGCCTCAGTAACTCTTACACTCCTGAAGTTAGTACACTCTGAGTAAGCTGCCTGGATTCCTCAGTAACCCTTACACTCCTGAAGCTATTACACTGTGAATAAGCTGCCTGGACGCCCCAGTAACTCTTACACTCCTGTAGATAGTACACTGTGAGTATGCTGCCTGGACGCCTCAGTAACCCCTCCTGATGTGGCTATACAACAGCTTCGGGTCAAACTTGACTTTCAATGCTATGTCATATTCATATTGTCGCTGAGCCTCCCTTCTTTTCTGTGCATATTCGTTTCTGGCTCTCGGCTAATCTCTTTCTTTTCCTGAGTTCTCTGTCTTCTGTACCTTTTCCATTCTCTAGCACACCTAGTTTTTGCCTCCCTACACCTATGGGTGAACCAAGGACTCGTTCTGTTCTTCCCATTATTTCTGTTTCCCTTGGGAACAAACCTCTCCACTGCCTCCTTGCATTTTGTTATCACATAGTCCATCATTTCTTGTACTGGTTTTCCTCTCAATTTGTTCTCCCACTGAATGCCTTGCAAGAAGTCCCTCATGCCTGAGTAGTTCCCCCGTTTGTAGTTTATTTTTTCCAATCCTATTCCTGCTACTCTCTCCACTTGAAGCTCAACTAAGTAGTCAAAGCACAGAACCACATGATCACTAGCTCCTAGGTGCCTTTCATAGATGATATCCTCGATGTCCGAACTACTCAAGGTGAATACAAGGTCCAGTCTTGCTGGATCATCCTCACCTCTCTCTATGGTAGTGTCTCTAACATGTTGATGTATGAGGTTTTCCAGTACCACATCCATCATCTTAGCTTGTGTGTGTGTGTATGTGTGTGTGTGTGTGTGTGTGTGTGTGTGTGTGTGTGTGTGTGTGTGTGTGTGTGTGTGTGCGTCTGTGTGTGTGTGTGTGTGTATGTGTGTGTGTGTGTGTGTGTGTGTGTGTGTGTGTGTGTGTGTCTGTCTGTCTGTACTCACCTAGTTGTACTCACCTAGTTGAGGTTGCGGGGGTCGAGTCCGAGCTCCTGGCCCCGCCTCTTCACTGATCGCTACTAGGTCACTCTCCCTGAGCCATGAGCTTTATCATACCTCTGCTTAAAGCTATGTATGGATCCTGCCTCCACTACATCGCTTCCCAAACTATTCCACTTACTGACTACTCTGTGGCTGAAGAAATACTTCCTAACATCCCTGTGATTCATCTGTGTCTTCAGCTTCCAACTGTGTCCCCTTGTTGCTGTGTCCAGTCTCTGGAACATCCTGTCTTTGTCCACCTTGTCAATTCCACTCAGTATTTTGTAAGTCGTTATCATGTCCCCCCTATCTCTCCTGTCCTCCAGTGTCGTCAGGTTGATTTCCCTTAACCTCTCCTCGTAGGACATACCTCTTAGCTCTGGGACTAGTCTTGTTGCAAACCTTTGCACTTTCTCTAGTTTCTTTACGTGCTTGGCTAGGTGTGGGTTCCAAACTGGTGCCGCATACTCCAATATGGGCCTAACGTACACGGTGTACAGGGTCCTGAACGACTCCTTATTAAGATGTCGGAATGCTGTTCTGAGGTTTGCTAGGCGCCCATATGCTGCAGCAGTTATTTGGTTGATGTGCGCTTCAGGAGATGTGCCTGGTGTTATACTCACCCCAAGATCTTTTTCCTTGAGTGAGGTTTGTAGTCTCTGGCCCCCTAGACTGTACTCCGTCTGCGGCCTTCTTTGCCCTTCCCCAATCTTCATGACTTTGCACTTGGTGGGATTGAACTCCAGGAGCCAATTGCTGGACCAGGTCTGCAGCCTGTCCAGATCCCTTTGTAGTTCTGCCTGGTCTTCGATCGAATGAATTCTTCTCATCAACTTCACGTCATCTGCAAACAGTGGCACCTCAGAGTCTATTCCTTCCGTCATGTCGTTCACAAATACCAGAAAGAGCACTGGTCCTAGGACTGACCCCGTGGGACCACACTGGTCACCGGTGCCCACTCTGACACCTCGCCACGTACCATTACTCGCTGCTGTCTTCCTGACAAATATTCCCTGATCCACTGTAGTGCCTTCCCTGTTATCCCTGCTTGGTCCTCCAGTTTTTGCACTAATCTCTTGTGTGGTACTGTGTCAAACGCCTTCTTGCAGTCCAAGAAAATGCAATCCACCCACCCCTCTCTCTCTTGTCTTACTGCTGTCACCATGTCATAGAACTCCAGTAGGTTTGTGACACAGGATTTCCCGTCCCTGAAACCATGTTGGCTGCTGTTGATGAGATCATTCCTTTCTAGGTGTTCCACCACTCTTCTCCTGATAATCTTCTCCATGATTTTGCATACTATACATGTCAGTGACACTGGTCTGTAGTTTAGTGCTTCATGTCTGTCTCCTTTTTTAAAGATTGGGACTACATTTGCTGTCTTCCATGCCTCAGGCAATCTCCCTGTTTCAATAGATGTATTGAATATTGTTGTTAGGGGTACACATAGCGCCTCTGCTCCCTCTCTCAATACCCATGGAGAGATGTTATCTGGCCCCATTGCCTTTGAGGTATCTAGCTCACTCAGAAGCCTCTTCACTTCTTCCTCGGTTGTGTGTACCGTGTCCAGCACCTGGTGATGTGCCCCACCTCTCCGTCTTTCTGGAGTCCCTTCTGTCTCCTCTGTGAACACTTCTTTGAATCTCTTGTTGAGTTCCTCACATACTTCACGGTCATTTCTTGTTGTCTCTCCTCCTTCCTTCCTTAGCCTGATTACCTGGTCTTTGACTGTTGTTTTCCTCCTGATGTGGCTGTATAACAGCTTCGGGTCAGATTTGGCTTTCGCTGCTATGTCGTTTTCATATTGTCGTTGGGCCTCCCTTCTTATCTGTGCATATTCGTTTCTGGCTCTACGACTGCTCTCCTTATTCTCCTGGGTCCTTTGCCTTCTATATTTCTTCCATTCCCTAGCACACTTGGTTTTTGCCTCCTTGCACCTTTGGGTGAACCATGGGCTCATCCTGGCTTTTTCATTATTCCTGTTTCCCTTGGGTACAAACCTCTCCTCAGCCTCCTTGCATTTTGTTGCTACATATTCCATCATCTCATTAACTGGCTTCCCTGCCAGTTCTCTGTCCCACTGAACCTCGTTCAGGAAGTTCCTCATTCCCGTGTAGTCCCCTTTCCTGTAGTTTGGTTTCATTTGTCCTGGCCTTCCTGCTTCCCCCTCCACTTGTAGCTCTACTGTGTATTCGAAGCTCAAAACCACATGATCGCTGGCCCCAAGGGGTCTTTCATATGTGATGTCCTCAATATCTGCACTGCTCAAGGTGAATACTAAGTCCAGTCTTGCTGGTTCATCCTCTCCTCTCTCTCTTGTAGTGTCCCTTACGTGTTGGTACATGAAGTTTTCCAGTACCACCTCCATCATCTTAGCCCTCCATGTATCTTGGCCCCCATGTGGCTCCAAGTTCTCCCAGTCGATCTCCTTGTGGTTAAAGTCGCCCATGATCAGGAGCTTTGCCCTGCATGCCACTGCATTGCCACTGCAGCCAGTGTGTCAACCATCGCTCTATTGCTCTCGTCATACTCATGCCCTGGTCTCCTGCTGTTCTGTGGTGGGTTATACATCACTGCTATTACCACCTTGGGACCTCCAGAGTGAAGCGTTCCCGCTATGTAATCACTTTCTTCTCCGCTGTCTCCTCTCTCCAGCTCATCAAAATTCCATCGGTGTTTGATCAGCAGTGCCACTCCTCCACCCCTCTTGTTCCTTTTGTCTTTTATCAGGATCTGGTATCCCGTTGGAAAGATGGCATCTGTTATCATACCTGTAAGCTTGGTTTCTGTGAGAGCTATGATGTCCGGTGATGTCTCTTTGACTCTTTCGTGCCACTCGTCCCACTTGTTTGTTATTCCATTAGCGTTTGTGTACCATACCTTCAGTTTCCTTTCCAATACTGTGGTTTGGGGGGCCTGTGGGGGTGGGAGACCTGGTAGCATACTGAGGGATTCTATGCTCGATGTTGAGTGGAGGCTGTGGGTATGGATTGTAGTGTGTGTTGGGATGGTGTGATAGGTTGTATGGTTCTGAGGATAGTTGTGTGTGTGCTTTCCCTTGCTTCTCTGTTCTGTTCTGACTGACCTCTGCTGGTTCCATCTTTGTTTCCTTTACTATCTCCTTTCGCTTTTTTGTCCTCTCCCTTTCTGTTTGTGTTCTGTCTCTGTCTAGGCACACCTTCTTGTACTCTTCCGAGTTTTTCAACCTTGGTTTCTCTTGGAGGATCCTGTTTCTCACTGTTTCTGTCCTGAGAATCAGCTTGATCGGTCGGTTTCTCCCCATCACGTACCCCCCTATTCTCTGAAAATTTACAATCTCGTCCAAGTCTTCTCCCCCTATTTCCGTGATGATTTTCCCAATCTCCTTTCTTTCTTCCTGCCTTCTTTCAGTGTGTGTCTTTTCCTCTCTCTCCCGAAGCCAATGGATGAACACTGATTTTTCCCTTTCCTCCTCCCATTACCTCTCACTCTGTGACTCTGGTTCATGTCTGTATATGGTCATTTTCTCCCTTGATTTTTCCTGTGGCTCTTGGTAGCATGGTTGTGCCTCAGCATTCGACTTACCTCCCTCTCTATCTGCACCCAGCTGCTCTCTCCTTTTACTCCCTAACCCTTCTTTGCAGGCTGATATGACCTTAGCATAATTCATATCTCCTTCCTTCCTGTTCATCTTCTCAGCTTCATATGCTGTGTCTTCTCTGGTCACTACCCCTGAGACTTGTTTCAGCCTGTTTACCTCAAACTCTAGGACCCTTACCCTGTCTACTGCAGTTTCGACTTGTGCCTCCCATTTCTTCGTCTCCTTCTCCAACCTCTTTTCCCATTTCGCAGAGAGCTCTTTCTCCATTTTTTCAGAAAGCTCTCCTAATTTTCTCTCCCATTCTTGCTCCATCCTTTTTTTTTTTTTTTTTTTTTTTGTCAAGAGAAGGCGGACCTCTTTGCTGAACACTTTGCTACCAAAATGCAAGTTCCTGATCCAGCAAGGGACCCTCCTTGGCTAGCTGCAAGAACTGTGTCAAAACTGTCAGTGGTGACAATAAGGCAGGAGGAGGTGCATTTCCTACTTAAATCGCTTGACCAAGAAAAGGCTGTGGGCCCAGACAAGTTGAGCCCAAGATTGTTGAGAAGATGTGCAGACCAGCTAGCAGCACCTCTAACTCGCATCTATTCAGCACTGCCTAGTACAGTGTAAATGGCCCTCTCTATGGAAAGAGGCAAATGTAGTCCCTGTTCACAAAAAGAAGAGCTGAGCAGAAATCAGTAACTACAGACCAGTGTCACTCCTGTCAATCACTGGTAAGATCCTTGAGACAATAATTTCAAGACAAATAGAGACAAACAGAGTTTTTTGACTACCACTCACTACTTTGTGATCGTCAATATGGCTTCAGGAAAGGTTACTCTGCTGCTGATCTGTTGTTAAACCTCTCCACTAAGTGGCACCAGTCACTGGATGAATCCAAAGTCAGCTGTGTGGTAGCACTGGACATTGCTGGCGCTTTCGACCGGGTGTGGCACCAGGGCCTCTTAGCACTGGGAATTGCAGGCTCTATGCTATGTCTCCTCAGTGATTACCTTCATGATAGATCTCTAAGTGTAGTTCTCAATGGAACGGAATCAGCAAGACATCCTATTGGGGCAAGTGTTCCACAAGGAAGCGTGCTGGGTCCATTGTTATGGAATGTCTACTTCAACGACCTTCTTCATCTCATCCCAGAATCACATGCATATGCAGATGACTGTACACTGACATTCACTTATCCAAGAGAAGAAATGCCAGCTGCTCTAAGCTACATCAATCACCAGCTGAGAGCTATATCAGCTTGGGGAATTAGATGGCAAGTAACATTTGCACCTGAGAAAACGCAAATGATGATCGTCTCTAGGCACCATGATGGTAATGCTGGTGCAGTAGTAAGGATGAATGGGAGGGTGTTGGCACCTGGAGGTGAAATTTGACTCCAAACTAACCATGAAGAACCATGTTGTAAATCTTGCAAACAAGGCAGCCAGGAAGCTTACAGCACTTCGCCGTATCTCCCATCTGCTTGACAGTAGGGGTTGCAAGATCCTGTACGAGGCACAAGTACGCTCGCACCTTGAGTATGCTCCACTTTCTTGGTTTGCCTGCCCCCCCTCTCATCTGCGACTGCTTGACAGAGTAGAGAACAGAGCAAGACGTCTCATCTCTCGCCTGGACCCATCCTGGATAGATTTGTCATTTCAGCAGAGCCTTCAACATAGGAGGGATGTGGGTGGTCTTACTGTTATGTACAAGGCCAATATTGTCAAAATACCACACTTGGATCCACTTCGAGGACAGCGTGAAACAAGCTTTTATGCCACAAGACGGGCAGAAAGCAGCAACTTCACTCTGGCTGTACCCTTCTCCAGAACATCACTCCATCTGAGATCCTATATACCCAGGATGACTCGAGTATGGAACACATTCGTACAGCATAATGATGTCAACGAGATAAAGTCAGTTGATCAAATGAAAATGCTGGCCCACAGATGGCTCCAACTTCATCCTGTTTCCTACTTGTATGTCTCATAACAATAAAAATGCTTTCAAATGAGCTGATGTAGGAAGGAAGGGTTAGAGGGTCAATTCACATAAAGGCGTGAAATTCTGTATATGTGTGTGTATGTGTATGTGTATGTGTGTGTGTGTGTGTGTGTGTGTGTGTGTGTGTGTGTGTGTGTGTGTGTGTGTGTGTGTGTGTGTGTGTGCTACAGCTATTCAAGTGCCTAACAGCAGATCCTGTTCTCGCCTAGTGTGCGTGTATGTGTGTGTGTATGTGTGCATTTTTGTAGGCAGTCCATATTTCCCTCGTATGTACTACATATGTTTTGCATATGTACCCTATCTCTTGGTTTCCACTGTACTGTCTTGTGTGCCTAAAATTACGTAAATTCACATAAAGGTGTGAAATCCCGTATATGTGTGTGTGTGTGTGTGTGTGTGTGTGTGTACTCACCTATTTGTACTCACCTATTTGTGGTTGCAGGAGTCGATTCATAGCTCCTGGCCCCGTCTCTTCACTGATTGCTACTAGGTCCTCTCTCTTTCTGCTTCCTGAGCTTTATCATACCTCCTCTTAAAACTATGTATGGTTCCTGCCTCTACTACTTCACTTGCTAGGCTATTCCACTTCCTGACGACTCTGTGACTGAAGAAATACTTCCTAACGTCCCTGTGACTCGTTTGAGTCTTCAGCTTCCAGTTGTGACCCCTTGTTCCTGTGTCCCCTCTCTGGAACATCCTATCTCTGTCCACCTTGTCTATTCCCCGCAGTATCTTGTATGTCGTTATCATGTCTCCCCTGACCCTTCTGTCCTCCAGTGTCGTAAGTCCGGTTTCCCTAAACCTTTCCTGGTACAACATTCCCCTGAGCTCTAGGACTAGCTTTGTTGCAAACCTTTGTACTTTCTCTAACTTCTTGACGTGCTTGACCAGGTGTGGGTTCCAGACTGGTGCTGCATACTCCAGTATGGGCCTAACATACACAGTGTACAGTGTCTTGAACGATTCCTTATTAAGGTATCGGAATGCTATTCTCAGGTTTGCCAGGCGCCCGTATGCTGCAGCAGTTATTTGGTTGATGTGTGCCTCCGGTAACGTGCTCGGTGTTATGGTCACCCCGAGGTCTTTCTCCCTGAGTGAGGTCTATAGTCTTTGTCCACCTACCCTATACTCTGTCTGCGGTGTTCTTTGCCCCTTCTCAATCTTCATGACTTTGCATTTGGCAGGATTGAATTCGAGAAGCCAGTTTCTGGACCACATGTCCAGCCTGTCCAGGTCTCTTTGCAGTCCTGCCTCATCCTCATCTGATTTAATTCTTCTCATCAACATCACATCATCTGCGAATAAGGACACTTCAGAGTCTATTCCTTCCATCATGTCGTTTGCATATATCAAAAATAGCACTGGTCCTAGAACTGACCCCTGTGGGACCCCGCTCGTCACAGGCGCCCACTGTGATACCTCTTCACGTACCATGACTCGTTGCTGCCTCCCTGTCAGGTATTCCCTTATCCATTGCAGTGCCCTCCCTGTTACATGCGCCTGATCCTCCAGCTTCTGCACTAATCTCTTGTGGGGAACTGTGTCATAGGCCTTCCTGCAGTCTAGGAAAACGCAATCTACCCACCCCTCTCTCTCGTGTTTTACTTCTGTTACCTTGTCATAAAACTCCAGGAGGTTTGTGATACAAGATTTGCCTTCCATGAACCCATGCTGGTTTTCATTTATAATCTTGTTCCGTTCCAGGTGTTCGACCACTCTCCTCCTGATAATCTTCTCCATGACTTTGCACACAATACATGTCAGAGACACAGGTCTGTAGTTTAGCGCCTCTTTTCTGTTTCCTTTCTTAAATATGAGGACTACATTTGCTGTCTTCCATTTCTCAGGTAGTTGCCCAGTTTCAAGGGATGTGTTGAAGATTGTGGTTAGAGGCACACACAGCATCTCTGCTCTTTCTCTAAGGACCCATGGGGAGATGTTGTCCGGTCCCATCGCCTTAGAGGTATCAAGGTCACTTAGGAGCTTCTTCACCTTCTCCTCGGTTGTTTCTATGTCATCCAACACTTGTTGGTATATTCCCTCTTTATGTTCCCTTCTGTGCTGTCTTCCCACAGCCCTTCCTGTCTCTACTGTAAAAACTTTCTTAAATCTCCTGTTTAGCTCCTCACATACCTCCTGATCATTTCTTGTGAGTTCTCCACCTTCTGTCCTTAATCTGATCACCTGGTCTTTGACTGTTGTCTTCCTCCTGATGTGGCTATACAACAGTTTCGGGTCAGTCTTGATTCTCAATGCTTTGTCATTTTCATACTGTCGCTGGGCCTCCCTCCTTACCTGTGCGAACTCGTTCCTGGCTCTGCGACTGATCTCCCTATTTTCGTGTGTTCTCTGCCTTCTGTACTTTTTCCA